>NC_051138.1:15626080-15819893 GCF_014839805.1 Manduca sexta
TAATTCATTAAGCCACCACAACATCCAATATTATGGATATTTGATCGAATAGTATTGATATTTCAACCCGAACATAACTCGCATCAGACCCTCGTATCCACCATCAGCTGTAAGACTAGAGTACCCACCAGCGTTTTCTTGTTATTTGCGATGGTCATGACGAGGTTGTCCTTCATCTGCTCGAGCTGGGGCCGTTCCCTTGCGGACCACGATGCCGAGCAGCTGTGACGTCAGGCCCTGCTCCTTCACCGCGAAGTTCACCATCGTCGTCTTGGTTAACGTCTCCGAGTGTATACAGGATTACCTGGGAATCACTTCAGGTTTTATGGTGTCTTAGAGGCCAGATAAATAGATGGTCCCACTAGCCATTCATGGGTTTTAAAACGCCAAAGATACCATAAAGCCGTTACGTTATGGCTCTTTAAGTGACTTGTCCAAATACAAGAGCACTATTTCTTAAGTTGGCTTACTAGCAGTGAAGGATATAATTTTTTAATAAATTTACAATGACGGTGATTCTAATAATGGTTTATATCTACTTCCCTCTTAAGAAAAAGACAATTATATTGATTACTCCCATGAACTACCACAATAGCTCACCTAGTTTAGTAGTCAAATACATTTTAAAGTCTTCATTGTACGGGACCATCTTCTCGTTGAACTTGATAACCATCGAATTGCCTATCTTCACAATAGCCTTGTCCAGGATAGGCGCTATGGACGGATCCAGGACCTCGCCCACGTTCTGGACGATGATCGGCTTCCCTTCAGTCAAGCATGTCTCCATGACTTTTAGGTAGTTAGGTTGGCCGAAGTCAACAAGCTGATGATGGAAATTAATTCTTTATTTTTATGATCTTATACTTTTTAATAAGTAAGCAATTAAAAAACAAATGTTTATTTCTTCCATAGGGTTAAAATTCACAGGTCATCTATTTAAGTATCAGTACCAGCGCCTATGAATAAATGAATATCCACATTAGGACTAGGAAAGTGATATTTATTTGAAACACAAGACTATAAACAGCTGTAAAAACCACAATCAAGTCAACTAGCACTGAATACCTGTATGTCGTTTTGCTCCTCTAGCCTGGAGATCCAGATGAGCGCCTGACCCTGAGGGTCCACGGCCAGCGGCCAGCGAGTGGCTCGCACCACGATAATGCCGTTCTCCGCACTGAAGTTATCATCTGAACAACGTTTATTACGTGTTACTAAGCCTTAACCGTCCCTCTGCTTACATAAACTTTACTTTTATATACAGAATATAGAATTGCAACAGGCTGTGGTTTAAAACTATCACTGATACAGCAGATGTTTAAAACAAAAGGAGCACAGGCTCTTCTGTGCACCAGTCTACGTAGCAAAGATTTCGTTTATGCATTGGAAGAATATACAGATCAGTAGCACAGTACTGCATTATGTACAGATATAAGGTAACTTGGAGACTTAAAAAATCAAGATGGTGAATCTCACCAGGTAACCCCATATAGTTCCAATCCCTGAGGGTAGCGTCGTCCAGCAAGAAATTCTTCATGCTTAGGTCCATGGTCACAGGCACGGCTTCGTTGTACACCTACAGAAATGCATTAGAATAAATCAAAGGATAACAAGGAGATTTCAGGAGTTACTTATTTTTTTTTTAGGTTACTAAGGGCATTTGACTGGTGGTATATAATCTAAAATGGAGAAACAAGAGAATTTAGGAGAAGGGGTAAAAGAGTTACTTAGTTCTGTATACAGTGACAAAGACACTAGTAATAGGGTACTGCCAGAGTACCTGCCGTTCAGCACTGAAACTGCAACGGTTCTAAGTAAGGTAGGATACAACAAGGTCGGTATAGGACGTTAACTCCTCGCCTATCTTAGACAATAAAAATAAACAATAATAGGAGATACGACAAAACCTGGTGAGGCCCCATTACATGGATAGCAACCAAGGAGTTTTTGTAATTCACCTTGCTTTACTGCTAACGATATCGGCAGAGCCGTGTACCTCATTAAACCAATCGTCCATCAATGCCTCCCGGTACTCGGAAACGAAGGGCCCGAGGTACGCGACAAGCGATGAGGCAGTCGCCGGGCAAGTTGTCGAACTCCTTGTCCAGTCGCTCCACCGTCTGCTCCCATCGTTCCCTCTCACCTGGCGATTACATTTATTGGATCTGTTTCCCAGACTTCAAATTAATCCGACAAACATCCATACTGAGACATAGGCTCTGGCAAGTCAGTGGAAATTAGAGTATGATGCCTTTCTTAAATACAGACAGAGATGAGTATACTCTGTTGACGGGGATGATTATCTCTCTCAGTTCAATATAATCATGCTGGTCTATATAAAGTCTTTACCCGACAGTCCGAGATGAGCGCCTCCGCCCGCTCCAGCTTGAGCTGCAGCAGCTTGGACTTGCGCTCGAGCTCGTCCTTCTGCGCGACCTTCTCGTCGTACTCGCGCTGCAGACGAGCTATCATCTCGCTCAACTCCCTCAGCTTGGCGCGTGCCTCCGCCAAGATCTGCTGCTTCATGCGGAGCGATTCCAGGGCTTCTTCTAGACGTTCTTTTTTTTGGGCTTTTACTATTCTATAGAGAAAATGTTTTACTAGTGAACTACAGACAAGGATAAAACGTAATCGACCGCAAACTAGTTAGCTTTGAACCACAAATTGCCTGAAGCAAGATCAGTCAGCCACAACCTAAGCATTGGACCACACCTTTCACCACAAACCGTAAACTCAACCCCACGGTACTTCACTCTAAGCCAGCCTCCCAGTCCCAACACTCACTTGTAGACCTTGCCGTACTTCTCGATGGCGCGGACCCACAAACACAGCGACTTGGCGGCGAGTGAGACGGTGCCCACGATCTCCGGGTCGAAGTCCGGCTTGGCGGTGTACGTGCCGATCTTCTTTAGCGTCTTGTCCGAAATGTTGTCCTTGTCGAACTCACGGAGCCGGTCCAGGAAGTACTGGTCGCCGAGCTGACGCTTCGCCTCCGCCCATGTCGGCTCTTTCTGTCATAGTAGTGAGTCGATTACGTGAAGAGAAGCAAAGTGAAGGATAATTGCTGAAGTTATAATTTTACTATGTATTCAAACTAAAAATAAAAGGGAATTATTAGGGCTGTCATAATAAATACCCCAATAAAAGATAAAATTACCAATTAAAAACTATTCTGATTATCGGCAGAAATATTAAGACCCTCGCATCCATGACGAGTAAAGAATGTTGAAAAGCGTTTTGTTACTTGCCTGTAATAAGATAAGTACTGCTTCCAGCACCATCTCGACCTTCTGCGGTGGCTTCGCGTAGGACTTCACTTCAGTGATGTCCTTCTTGTTCAGAGCGTCTAATGCCTGTTACCCAATAATCTAATGACAGTTTAGTTCTCTTTATGTGGATCTCTAGATTCGCATGCCTAGCTTTGTTAAAATTCATATAAAGATATCATCAGGTTAACCAATAACAGTCGTTTTCAATATACTATCCCAATAATAATAATAATAATATCAGCCCTGTATTATATACTTGCCACTGCTGAGCACGGGCCTCCTCTACTACTGAGAGGGATTAGGCCTTAGTCCACCACGCTGGCCTAGTGCGGATTGGTAGACTTCACACACCTTCGAAATTCCTATAGAGAACTTCTCAGGTGTGCAGGTTTCCTCACGATGTTTTCCTTCACCGTTAAAGCGAACGATAAATTCACAAAGAATACACACATGATTTTTTAGAAAAGTCAGAGGTGTGTGCCCTTGGGATTTGAACCTGCGGACATTCGTCTCGGCAGTCCGTTCCACACCCAACTAGGCTATCGCCGCTTTAATTTAATTTAAATAATAATAATTTAAATACTATCCCAATGTCGCCCTTTAATTTGATTCTAAGAATTAACCAATGAAAATAATTCATACATAAGCATGTTGGAAAAATCTTTGTTCTGATTGGTCCATTTTTGAGATAGATAGCAAAAAGCGATCGGGATTGTTTATGGCAAATGGCGGCAATTCGTTTTCCCTGTAGCAATAAACAACTCTTTGGTACCTTGACGGC
This sequence comes from Manduca sexta, assembly GCF_014839805.1. Lineage (NCBI taxonomy): Eukaryota > Metazoa > Arthropoda > Insecta > Lepidoptera > Sphingidae > Manduca > Manduca sexta. The sequence goes on from NC_051138.1 coordinate 15,630,131, forward strand.
CTCGTCGAGGGCGGGCATGGCGCTGGCGAGGTCGCGCAGCGCGGCGTCGGCGAGCTTCTTGCACTGCACCTCCTCCTCCTGCGTCTTCTTGCAGCGCGCCGCCGCGCGCTGCGCTGCTGCTCGTCCGCATTGCGCTGCTGCACGTTGATCACGCCCATGTACTCGATGCACTGCTCCGTGTACTCCGCCACTTGTACCTACGCAATTGACTAATGAACTCAATCTATCTATATCTATACTGATAGACAAAATTGAAGAGTTTATTTGTTTGTTTGAACGCACTATTTTAAGAAAGTACTAGTTCGAATTGAGAAATTCATTTAGTGTTGAATAGACCATTTATCGAGGAAGACTATATTTATATGGAGACAGTTTGAGACCCTGGAAAGGCTATAGGCTACTTCTTATCCTGGGAAAATATATAGACAGAATATTATCCCAGAAAATTCTTCAAAGCGGCAGAGCCATGAACAAAAGCTAATTTGAAATTAGCTAGTCATCCACTATTATATGTTTTGTTTACAACGTCAAGACCTTCATTGTTATAATCAATGGTAACACCAACCAGAGCTTTAAATTACAAAGCACTGCACTGTCTCATAATGAGTTGCAATTACAATAGATATAACTTCCTCTAAACAGAAACACCATAGCATTTGCACAATCCAGCGGCAGCGAATACAACTATTATGAATGCCTGACCAGGATATCAACATCTGACTGAAAGTTCAAAATGACTCCCGAATTTAAAACAAACTATTATCAATTAGAAGCATCACCTGCGCCACCGCGAGCTCCTCAGACATCTGCCCCACCAGTTTGGTGGTCTCCTCCACCTTCCCCAGGCCGTTCCTCAACTTATTCGCTTGCAACGCCACCTCGTGCCGTTTCATTTTCAACATTCTGTCATAAATTTCATGTCCAACATAAATAATAATATTATACCGATAGTCATGCATCTGGTCAAAAAGATCATGATTTGTGGGAAGATATTCTCTCACAGTCCGGTAAGAGCATGTGGTCACAATGTGAGATAGTCTTTCACCCATCACATCCTCAATTTCCCAAAACGCATACAAGTTACGGAACACTAAACCAAACCAACTTTACTGTGAATAACAAAAAATGAAATCGTCTTCAAAAACCACTCAAACCCAAAAAATAATTTCACATAACCATCATCTTTTATCGAGCGACTCAGTATTAATTCAGTTCAATATAGGTTCCTAAACTCAATCGAGTTATTTAGTACTATCATGCCATTAACTCACTATCGCATTTGAGTCGGAACTTGATTAGGCGGTGACGTATATTGGTCGTGTTTGACGACATCATGGTACGAAATAGCGAACCAGTTCAGTTTAGGTCTCGTGGGTCCTCTCTTGGCTTGCCGGCAAGCCCGACAGCCACATGACATTACGTGTGTCACGGAAAAAACAACCTTATTATGTAGTATATAAGGTTATATTCCCGCGACACACGTAAATGTCAAGGTCACCGTGAGCGGACCCAGGATGAACTGAGTCGGAATAAGGGATGGTAGGCCCCCAGGTATATATTGGATACCAATTTTGGAGTCAGTGCCTAATTAAAATTGGTAGTTAAGCTAGATAAATACATTAACGAATATACGAAAACAATGTGCTACCAGCGTATTACACCACCATATAAAATGGCACTCACTCCTTGTACCCCGACACGAGCTCCAGGTAGTTGGTGGGGGTGACGTAGTTAGTCCTTAGTCCACCACGCTTTCCTGGTGCTTTTACTTTAACAATTATACATAATATTATAATACAAACATGTCTATATAAATTACTTGGTTCATCTTTATAGGCCTTACGAACACTTACATTAAACCAAAATTGAATAAATAAATCCATACTCTTATAAAAGCGAAGGTGTCTTGAACTAATCACACTTCCTTAAACAACTCACCCTGGGTCCAGTGATGGAAGCCAACAGCTCGACCCCGTCCAGGAACTTGTAGGCCACCTCGAGTAGCGCCTCCCGCGGCCACTCCAGGAACCAGTTGGTGGTCGTCGCGTTGATCAACGCTGGGTACTGACGGATTCTGTTCCTATAGTAGTAAATATAATGGATGTTACAAAATTCACTTAACAAAAGTTAATTAATCTCAACTGACTTTTAAGCAAGTACCGTAGCAACCAACGGCCAAAAAAAATAGGCGATCTTAATCGATATTTTCGTATCGATTTCGATAATTGACTCATTGGAATAAAATCTGGTTACAAGGATCAGGTTACTTAATTCAATAAATGTATTATCTGGATAGATCTGGAGATGGTAAATGGAATTATTTATAAACATGGGGTGCTATTTTTTTATCAAGAGCGCGACCAAGTGTCTTCGCTAAACCCGTTGGTAAATGAAAAAATGCCCAAGAGAAACATCTCCGGACGGTCGGCACAGTTATGCCGGCCTGGTTAATTGCTTCTTCATGCACCGGTTAAACTAGTTTTTTCAATAGAACCTACCTGAACTCATCCCCAATGGGGCTGAAGCACAGCACAATGTGCATGTTGGCTCTGACGCGGTCCACGAGGAACAGATACACCGACTCCGCCGTTTGCATCAAGTTCGCCGCTTTCATTGGTTTCTCTAGACTCGATTTTATCTAAAGCAAAATATCTAACAATTAAATAAACGCTAATCGTTGTATAAGACGTACAAATGCAAAAGTCCTAAATAATAAGATAAACAAAAGAGCATTCAACATTTAATGTCTTATACTTTAGCTAGTGAAAATTATTGGAAATTTGTAAAAGAGGCGTCAAGACGCAAACGAAATAACATTGATCGGTACCAACATCTTCAAATTCATCGGGCTTGTACAGATTAGTGACCTCCCCACTGCTGAGCAGGTTGTTGATGATCTCGGTGAAGGTCTCCTCCACGATCTGCGTGTCGCAGAATATGAACGTCGTCTTCTTACAATCCACGCCGCACGCCGTGTACAGAACCTGAGGGAGAGTAGTAAAGCTGGGCCGGTGAAGGAAATCAAAAAAATTATTGGCAATATCAAAAACATGCTAAAACGTATTCAACACCAAATACCATTAGTATCATAGACTATAAGCAATAAACAGATTTTAATAAATTGATTTTGGTTTTCCACGAAGCATGTGAGCCGTAGAGAATAATGAGCGATTTCGTACCTTCAAATCCTCACGGAAATCCTTCACGCCATATGTCTTTGTGACGACCACTTGGAATGTGTTGCACTCGGATATGTACGAAGCTATACGAGTTAAACTCTGCCGTCCGGAACCACCTGAAAATTAATATTATGGATAATTTTATCCAACTTATTGCTAGTTGTACTTACAACTAGCAATAAGTCCATTGAACTGAAAAATTTACCGAATAAAGTACTGAAACTTTATTCGGTAAATTTTTCAGTGTCGTCGGCGAGAATTGGTCAATCATTTATCAATGAGCGAGTGAATTGATCACTGAGTGAGTGAATTGTGCAATAAGCTAATGAATTGATCAGTGAATGAATGAATTGATTAGTGTGCGAGTGAATTGATCAATGAGTGAGTGAATTGATCAGTGAGTGAGAGATGGGTGAACGAGTGAGTGGTTGTGTGACCGATGCCGACGCAGAGCAGGTTGCCGCGCGGCTGCGAGACGACGCGCACGATGCGGCACACGTGCTCGATGGCCTCGCGGAACAACACCAGCTCCATCTTCACCACGCCCGGGCAGCTGTTGTACTCCTCCATCTGGTTCGCTATGTATCTGCAAGCATCCATATGTAGTAAACGCTGACATTTTGCAATCCATGGATGTGCGGTTGCTACCTTTAATGGGCAACAATATTACCTACCAATATAGCTACTACATTGTCTAGTTATACTATTGCCAAAAATCTATAATATAAAATGCAGTCTCCAATCCCAAATACTACATTTGGATTTTCTTGTTCATTTCTAACCCTCAATCTACTAATGAAACTTGTTTCGTTTAGACTATTATTAAAACTTTCCTTACTTCCTTAGCGCGACCGGATCGTTAAGATCATCATACACCTCGAAGGGGTTCAAGAAGTGTCCGAAGATGGGCGGACTCTTGGACGGACACAGCGCGTGGAACGTCAGCTCAAAGTGCTTGCCCAACATGTCGCTCACAAGGTTCATGAACCAGTCGCGGTCCCTAAAATCATGAGGGCCATGTTGTACACTAATTTGTTTATGGAATGAATTGGCCAACTAGACTGGCTTGATATTATTTGTCTTATAATAAAATAATATTGTTTTCAGTCAACACCAAATGATTATATTACCAATATGGATCAAGTTTTTCTTTTTTCATTACTTTTGAAAGGCTAGACGAGCTTGTCGTTCGCCTGGTGGTAAGCGATACGACCGCCCATGAACAGTACAAACACCATCCAACATATTGAATTACAAAGTATTGTTTGGTATTCCACGGCGCTCGCCATCCTGAGACGTGACATTTTAAGTCTTATTATGTCCAGTAGTTATACTAAGTTAGCCATATTTTTACTAATTGGAGTCAACCCATACATGCAGCATACAATACTGTTTCAGAGTATTTCTATTACTCTATACTTACTTTTCCTCAGTGAGTCGGTCACAGAACACTCTGAAGCATTCATGGATCCAAAGCCGCAGGAACCGCGGCTTCGTGTTTGTATAATCTTTGTTACTGCGTAGAAGGCCCTGGAACGAGACAACCCTTTTTTAAGCCTAGCAAGATGGTTTTATTGCATTTGGTTGTAAGACGAACAATCTAGTTTGTATTTATAAAATTGACTACGAGAACTTTACTTCAACTAATTAGTCTGTTCTGTGACCATGAACGCTGCAAAGCCTTCGAAACGTCAGGGAAAAAATAAAAAACTGTGATAAAATCCGAAAACTAATTTTATTTCGATGTCTAACATTCGCCTAAACATAAGAAATCATCTTTGGCGTATTGATTAATTTGGGTAGTTTAATGCTTACTTGATCCCCACCAACTAGGTCAAGGTAGTTTCACCTAGTACTATTTATGTGGCAGTTCATACAATAAAGATAAAGATGATCATCAATACCTGAAAAATCTTGGATATGTCCCTGAGATTGAAGAGATAATGCATCTTGCTTGGCGTTGGTAGCAATTTCGCCACTATGTTGTTGAACATGTCTATCGTAGCCGTGAGGACCACTTTACCTGGAAGGTACGAGTTTTTAATGCAACGTTACACTAGAAGTTATTCCACAAGAAAGCTGCCAGTTGCCACTTAATGGACTTACACCAGATTGCAGACGGGAGCTCCATAACCTTTGTTTTTTAATGAGACATTAGTACCAATCTCCAATGGATGGAACTTTCATAGTACCACCTGGTCACATCCATAACTAATCTGAGCCTTATAGACTCTTAAAATGCATAAGTTAAAATAACATTTAAAGGAAACAGGAAAAATAAATTTAACATCGATGAACAAAATATACTTATTCTTCCATTGCTTGTTGTCCTTAGCATAATATGCACAGGTGTTAATAACGCATCCGTACCGACACCCTTGGTCTCCTCATCGAAGTCGTAGAGATGCTGTTGCAGCATGGTGCCGAAGATGCGCACGAGCTGCGCCTGCGCCGGCGCCGGCAGGAAGAACGCGTGGAAACACGACAGCAGGCGCGTCGGCAGCGGCGACCGCGCCCCGCCCGGCGGACCCGCCGCCGCGCACATCACCATGTCCTCCACCACAAATATTATTATATCAGCCTTGCATCATATAATGTCAAACTGTTGGGAATGGATCTTTAGCGGCGTTAAGGTTAAGGCCACTGTAGAGGAACAGATGGTTGCGTTCCTCTATAGAGGGGGAAGATTTCCAGTCAGGCAGATGTTGCTTGTGACCGGCCGTGGCCCTTCCGACAGTTCCTATTCGGAGGTGGTATATATGCTGCACGTCGCGCAAATTGTGCAAGCGTGATTCAGGATCGATGTCGCCATCTATCCTGATTGCTTTGTGATTATCACTCCAGTTGTGTCACTGTATCGATCCTCTTGCAGTTTTGGCGATGTTAACAAGATGGCGATATATGCACTAACTGTACCGCCACAGGTCTCCTCTACTACGGATAGGGATAGACCACGCTAGCCTAGTGCGGGTTGGTAAACTTTAATTATCTCGTTGAACATTTTTATACAATTGAATAAGGGGAAGGAGAAAGCGGTTTATCTTTTTGGTAAACTCCACACCTACCCATAAAGTATAAACACTAACGTCATTAAGCATGAAGTCTGCGGAGACCACTTTTCTAGTACAATACACTCACCTTAACGTTCTTCCTCCACTGCTTCTGCCGGTCGAACCAGTAGCCGTAGTCGTGCCACAGACGGATGAGCTCGAGCGGCGGCTGTGAGCCGTACTCGTCCCGCACCGGCATGTTGATGTCGTCCATGAACGCTATCATCTTCTTGCCTTCACAAACATCATACCATCGTTTTTTTCTCATTTCAAGGAGTGTAATACACTTACGTAGAGAGATAAACAGACAAACAGACACACACATACATCTTCTACTACTTCATCCTACTACATATCCAAACCTTAAAACATATTCATAATACTTAATAGTATAGACAATCTACAACTGTAATAGGTTTACCTACCTCCAGCAGGCACGTAATTCCCTTTGGTTCTCTTCTCGAGACGAGCTTCAATGATGTCTTGGACGTTGGCCGCCGTCGTTTGCGCAGACATATTTATTACTTGAGTGCTGTATCTATTTAAAATTCATACGGTTTTCAGAAGAAATACTTAGAAAACAAATAAGCTATCTGGGTATCAATTAACGCCTCGGTCTAATGCTTCACATTACTAAAAAGACCAATATTAAAAAAACTGTAAAATAGTATTCATAACAAATTACCAATTAAATTTGGCTTATGCTGTAGAAGAATTAAAAATAAATAAAATCAGCCCTGTATTATATAGGTAGGTACTGTCCCACTGCTGGGCATGGACCTCCTCTACTTCTGAGAGAGATTAGCCTTTTGTCTGCCATGCTGGCCTGGTGCGGATTGGTATGAGTAGACTTCACATAATATCCTCAAAAAAGTTGAAGTTGAAGTTATTTTAAGTTAAGTTATGAATGTAGAGCAAATTGCAACCAGCAAACGACTTACCTAACAGGATCTAGACTGCCAAGAGTGCCTTGAACGAGGAAAGTCTTGCCAGTGCCAGTCGCTCCTCCGACCAGCACCCCATATCCAGCCTTCAACATATCCAGGGCTACCGTCTGCACTCGTACCAACTCCACTGTAGGTACCAGGATCGTGTGGAAGCCCAGACTAGGTACCGACGAAGGTCATTGTATAAATGGTAATAATATAAACGGATATTGGACTAATGATTTCTTATGTTTACGCGAATGTTAGACATTGAAATTAAACTAATTTTCCGGATTCGATCCCCCCCGTGACCATGAAGGCTGCAAAGTCTTCGAAACGTCGGGAGAAAAATAAAAAACAAAAAACCGCGATAGAATCCGGAAAATTAGTTTAATTTCAATGGATATCGGACTAGTTGGAAATCGTGAACTAATTAAATAGAATAGGAGTCCAAGTGTACACTCTCTTTGATAAACCTCAATTTCAAATTCAGATACTAAAGACAAAATGCTTATAATAAGATCGTGATTCATAAAAGAATCTTAGGGGAGCCTTTATTTAATTTATTATGTAATTAGCTCACTTGGGATTGTATCTCCAGTTCTCAGGCAGCTTGTCCTCCCAGGGTTTGAACTGCCGCAGCCTCTCGTCCACGTAGTAGTCGTACACGGTGTCCTTTAGAGGGAATATGCCTTCGTGCTCGCGCACCCAGTTGTCCAGCTTGCGACGAGGCTCTTCTTCCAGGGTCGCGCATACCGACCATATCATGCTGTGGTATAATTAGATGCAGTTCAATTAAATGCTCATATGATTTGTACAGATCCACGTTCAGGACATGTGAAGACTGAAAGTGCTCTATGTGGACATAGCAATTTTAACCTTGCCGATTCTGCTATTGACAGGTATGCTGTTAGCGTACGCCAGCATAGATCATTTTTTTCTTATTTTAAGACACAAAAGGAGGTAACAAAGAGTTTCAGGGATTCGATGGTATGCACATTTTTAACGATTAGGTATAATCAGGAGACGATATCTGGTGTTTATCTGCAAGTTGAAATATTATCAGTAATTTGCCAGTATAGTCTGTTAAAACCAGTAGTAGTGGAAAGTGTTGGGTGCGGAGTAGACGCCAGCCGGCGCGGCAGGGAGTACTGACGCGAAGAGGAATCTCATCTTGGAGAAGTTGTCGTTGTCCTCGTCGTCGGGCCCGGGCGGCGCGGGCGCGGGCAGCTGCCCCAGCAGGCGGCACAGCGCGCGCACGCCCGTGAGCTCCTGCCCGCGCACCGACGCGCCCTCCGCCAGCTGCGTGCGCTTCAGCTCCAGCACCGGCGTCAGGATGTTCTGGAAGTGGCGCCGCAGCTGCCGACAGACACCACACCTGCACCTCGCGCAAACTGACTGACGCACGCCTACTCCATGAATACACCGTGGCGAACCCAAAGATACAATAATGGATATTTTGGAAAAAGTCGTTATTAAGTTATTTTGCTAGTCATTCATGCTGTTTTTGAATCTTCTGTAGAGCCTCAATGACGTCTAACCTCACATATGAACTTTAGAACTCTCTATCCATCCCTCAAAAGCCCACGCAAAAATTGACAATTCAATCAATTACACCATACATTAATAAACTTGCGTTCTCTTCAAGCAGTTCCTGCATGAATAACACTCACCATATCTCTATACTCAATATCTGAGACAGTGTCGAGCCAGGAGTTGACATACGGCCACCAGCCCCAATCCTTATAGTCGTTGTATACCATGCCGTTGCGGGAGACAGTCGCCGGCGACGCGACAGCCAAGTCCAGGGTTTCGATCAAAAGAGACACCTACAGCAAAACCTGATGTAAACTAAGGGTAATTAAATTCCAGTTAAAAGAATAATTATCCTTCGAGTGTTGATTTATAAGCTTATATGCTGAAGAAATCACTAACATATTCTTTATCCGAATATTTTTTTATATCTAAATGATTTTCGTAGTAGCTGTCTACAAATAACCAACTTATTTAATATTGTTACATGCCTGCCGAGGCATCGAAATCCTTTCGCTGTTGACCAGAGTGAGCAGTTTATTGTCATCCATCACGGAATTCAGGTTCTCAATCCATATGGCGTCCACTGGACCGTCGAATATGATCCATTTCTGATCTGGTGACTCGTCTATTGCAGAAGTGTTAAGACCATTATTATTATTCTCCCGTAAATAAAGTTTTTTTTTTATTACTACAGAAGGGTGCTAAATAGGTCAAGTAATAGTAAGACAAATAACAATGAAAATCCATAATGCTAAATTCATTGAAAGAAAAAAGACCGCCAATGTGTCTTCGAAAATTTAAGCATTTGTGTGGTCATGATGGCCGTCTTAGTACATTGAACTTCTGCTATAAAATTATACCTTGGCAGGTGTTCCTCATGATCGATGACAGCACTCCATCTTTCCACTCGCCAGTGGCGAGGTTATATTCGCCATACAGCTCCCCCAGGGTCAAAGCCTTGGGATTTATGGGGAAGGTCTGAACATTATCAAAACCGGGCACCTTCTCCCGGTACAGGCGGCTGATTGTACAGGCTAGCATCTTCCAAGATACAGATTTAGCAGTATTTGTATCGCCTAACAGGATGCTGGAGTGACGGGAGTTCTAGGGTGAGGAAATAGTATGTTAGGGTTACAATAATGGATATTAAAAGAACCAGTGGCGAATGGTGCAATTTCCCGAAGGGGAACCCGACACTACATATAGGTACTATATGCATAAATGCGGTCTGCATATCATTCTGACGATAATTAGATCTACAGAAATTCTACACAAAGGGAAGCCGGCGGGAATCGGTTTATATGGACCCTACGCCACTGAAAAGAAGTCAGGCAAACCTATTGATTTCGATTACCGTGCACTGAATATGAAATGCGTAGCATACATGGCAGAAATGAGACCATTTAGCGACTACATTCATTCATAATGAAGATATTGTTTTGACCCATGGCATAGAGTTCCCTTCAATCGTTCAAATAACTTTAATATACCGTCGCTATATATTTATGCACGGTCATTTTTCTCATCTCTAACCATTATTATTTTTAGTGAAAAATTTACACGTTCAAAATTATAAGAAACTAACTCTTATAAACTTTCCATCAAAAATGTACCCACCTTCGTCTCAAAAGTTTGTATGACCTTATGCAGCGCGGCCTTCATCGGTTGCAGACCAGCTTGTCTCATCTCCGCGGAGATGGCTGTTTCAAGCATGTCGTAGTCCAAGGTCGGCACCGTCACATCTGGGAATATGTCCTGCATGATCCCGTCAAAAAGCGGCACATCCTTGGCAGTTAAACGGGCCACATTCATGTCGCGCATGGCTAGGATCACGATCTGAAACATTACACTTCATATTTTTATTTGGATTTTCTTTATGACTATACCCAAAATTGACTTTACCAAGTTTTCTAACTCTTAAAAATGAAACCAAAATTGTCAAGTATAGAGAGATGGAAACCTTGGTCGGGAATTCAGTTTTTTACCGATGATTGATAATCTTAAAAGATATCAAGTGTTTTACAACAACGACTTTCTACCTGAAACTAATCCCTAATGAATCATACCTCTTGTTCAGGCAGATGTGGGTAGGCACGCCTTTTGACACCAGCGTAGCGCAGCAGAGCAACCATTGACCTCAACCCAAAGTCGTAATGGTCCTGTTTTGATAGCTGCTGCATCGCCAACTGGTATAGTGTGAACACCTGGAAGGTAATCCTTAATTATCTTAGGCATTAAGCCAGGAAAAAATAATGATACTATATAACTAAGAATTCCTTATCCAGCCTTCAATGTGTGATCAACGCATTATTGATTTTAAACATGTTGACAAATGATTTAGCTCAGTCCTCAACACTGCGACATTCTGATATCAACAATTTCAGAGGAAATTGATTCTGCAAATCTTTTATATACAACATTTTCTCCTACCTTCTTAGCACTAAGCTTGTAAGCGGTAAACCCATCAGAGAATAGCGTATTCTCAGCTATGATCAGACAGTCAGGCACGCACATTGCTATGGGACGAAACATGGACTTCAAATTGTCCGGCAACTCTGTTCTGCCGGCATATCTATAACCAAATTATTGATTACAGACCAAGTAATCAAGAACACAATACAAGCAGGAAATAACTGGTAAACAGCTTCAGTACCTACGATTATACTTTTTTAACTCATAAAATAATGCACATTGTCTATATTCCGTAAATTTTACTCCACCGCCAGTTCGAAAATCAGTGTCAACTAGAAAAGATGGAGCAAGATATTCTAACCTTGCTCTTTTCAAAACCAAATTTATTAGCTGGGCGAGAGTGATAAAAAAGCAATTTTCACAGTAATTTATCATACCATAAAAATCAAAACCTCACCCAGGATTCATAGTAATAAATACTCCACAGTTACTATCCAGCTTGATCTCAAAGCCTTCGAAGAAGAACTTCTTCTGGTAGAGCGAGAGAGCCAGTAGCACGGCCAGGATCTGCTGCGCCACCACCGATAATACCTCGATGTTGATGCGGTTAAACTCATCGAAACAACCCCAGCAGCCGCTCTGGGCTATACCTGAGGGGTTTCAATGGTTGCAGCTTGTAGGCAAGTACAGCAGTTATTGTGACTAGTGTTATTTTCTATATTAATCAGTAAGACGAATAAAGTAATTTAATTTAATTGTAGTTATGATTGAACTATTACATTTGCTGATGATATATTTTGTATTTGGAACTTTATTTCTAGATGCAAACTACACCAGAAACAAACCTGCAAAGCACTTCGCCATTGATTTATAATCAAGTCCATCTGAACAGTTAGTGACGACCACCCATCTAGCCAATGCACGTCCCAAATCCTTGGTGGTCTCCGTCTTTCCAGTACCAGCTGGACCTTGAGGACTACCTCCACGAAATAGATGCAGTGCCGTCGTCAGTGTTATGTAGCATCTGCAATACAGTGGTCCCAACATCAGTAATTGTCACAATGTAAAGAAATACCTCTGTATTTGAGAAAACTGCTGCATCTAATATTAGCAAATACACCTAAGCCTTTTATAAGATAGCCTTACGTCTAAAGGCAATAACTTTCACTTCACCATTATAAAGCTTGTTTTTGTCTTGTGAACAGCTTAGCTCCTTACCTGTCAGTAAGTGGCGTGATGACGAGCCGTCCAGAATTGCCGATGTACTCATACGTATATATAGAGTTGGTGTTTGTCTGCCTAATGTAACAATCCTCGCGCTCCCGGTCCCAGTAAAACTTCAGCTGGGAGAACCATTCGAATGCGGACACTGACATGCAGCCTGCATGATGAAGGAAGATTATTGCAACATAATATGGCAAAAGAAGATAATGATAAACGATAGAAATATATTAGCATGTCAGAAAAAATAGAATTTGGGCTTCTAAAACGAGTACATATTTTTCTAGAGCTCTGAATATCTAGAGAAATTCTTAGATAGATATTAGATCTACGATAAACATCATAACATGTGTCTCATTGTTATAGTCACTAATACAATGGAACTAATCCCGAAATTCCCTCATTATCCATAACGAAACGCCACATCCACTAACCCAACTTGTACATCTTATCAACCATGTCCCTCGAGTGTATTTCTATAACACACAGCGCGTTCACTTTAGCGCGCAGGATCTTGCTGATGTCCTTGCGCGACATCATCTGTAGCGTGCTCAGTATCTGGTTCTGCTTCTTGCGTAGTTTCTTCATCGGTTTCTTCTCCTTCATCAACTCGCATCGGCATAACGTTCGCGTGCAGTCCGATGTCCATTGTATCTATTATTATTTTATAATAGCTTTTGCTCGCGGCTTAAACAGCAGTTTTTCCGGGATAAAGTCCCGATATATAATATATTTTCACGAGTTAAAAAGTAGTCTACCTCCTTTCTATAGTCTCAAACTATCTCCATACCCAATTTCATCTAAACCGCTGCAGTGAAATAAAGTATGGGTATCAGAAATAATTTATAGGGTTAGACTACTTCAAAATACAACTTCTACATAATGCAGCATTCGTGCAATCTTTTATTGTCGATAAAGTTGTCTCAATTCCTAAAACAGTTGTATAATACCACCATGTACACTGTAACATAGTAATAATAATAAACTAGCGGGTTTCTTCACAACACACCTTACTGCAAGTGATGCCCAATTGGCCAGGCCAATCGTTGATCCACTGTTCCCTTTGATATCGGCACTTTCTCAACGCCGCGCGAGTTAAGATCAGTTGCTAAAATGTTAAGAAATAATAGATATTTTGGCAGTCTATATTCAGTTAAAGAAGTACTAAAGGCATTCCAGCCACCAATAATCTGACATCACGAACGGGCCTAGACCATTTTCATTTCTGTTGGCTCTTTAAAATCATTTACCGGCGATAAAAGACGGCCCAATCTTGAAGTTGTCCTATTGTACCAAGTTCTCTACTCAAATGTTTTCACTAACACACCATGGATAGCTCGCACTGTTATAACACAATCGTGCCAAATTTAAACGTTAGCTTTGGAAAAAAATTATATCAACAATGATGTTTTAAGTCATGGCACCCTCCCCAGAAATTTAGTGGACGATTAGCTTGCGCCTCCAGTGCTCCTGCGTCCGGGTGCCGCGCACCTCTCGCCCGCAGGGTACAGATAACCCCTATCTTTGTCATAAATTAGATTGTCGCCTGTTTACTACCTTATACGAATTGCCTACTCTACAATAAATAAGGTACCAAGTACCTACAATACTACACACATCTCCACTTTCTAACACTCACTACTCAAGTCTACTCTGCCTTTCTGCCTATTACTACTAACGTCCTTACATCTCTCAACACCACTCTCATGGTATGCTCCAACCCCAAGAGCCACACCTCAGCAGGTCCGTCCAGGATCAAGTTATATTTCCATTCGATACATTCACCGTCATCTGACATCATGGCCTTAGCTACGGGAAGGCCCATGGGGTTCTAAAAGGACATTAACAAAATAATAAAACAGCTGTCGTCAACCTTTATGACTCAGCTATGTTAAAACTCTTTTTAAAACTAATGGCCATCAGTAAACATTCCCAATCTAAATCTTTGATTGCACCCTTAGAATGTGAATATGTCAAAAAAATATTGTTCCAATTGGTTTATTATCGCAATGGATGCAAAAGGCGATTGGAGACATTTATTGACAACAACCGCAAACGGGTAATAATAGAGCGGTTGAAGTAAATACAGGTTAGCAAAAAATTATTAACAATGTTTTTATTTATACTAGCAATCTTTGTATTAGCAGTTCAAATACAAAATTGATCTTAATAAAGAATTTTACACAATAATTCAATACATTGATAAGCTAATTATGCATATGCCTTTGAAATAAAGCTAGCCCTATAAATATCTTATGGAAACAGAACACAAACAAAATAATTAATTTCAACACAGCAAAGAAAAAAAGTACACAAACACTTATGTCTTTAATTTAATAAATATTACTATAACACAATTTCATTTATAAATAACTCAGTAACATAAATAAAACTTATCAATACTAGAAAGTATGTAACTCTCTCAAATTATCTTACAGTTCTTAAGTAAATGTTTGATGACATTTAATTAAACAGTGCTCAAAATACCATTTTAATATAAAAGTCAAAACAGTCAATAATAATAAATGTTAACTGAATCAAATACGAAATTATTAGTTTTCGAATACATTTACTGGCAGACAATATTCATTAAACTTTGTGAAACAGACAACTTTAAAATTTATCAGGAAATATAGTTACAGTATGTAACTGAAGTCCCAACAATGGACTGTAACAAAATTGCAACCTATCAAACAGGCTTTAATTTAGTTCTATTTAATCCTTCAGTTTTACTGTCAAGTTTGCTACTCTAGACTGCGATTGTTGGCACCCACTTAGGGGACCCTTTCATCTAGCAGTAGAGGCTGATTGATTGATTGAATCCCTATTTATTTATGACAAGGTTACAACTCTCTTTTCCTCTTCTTCTGCCCACATTAATGTCACTTTTTTTCTGTCCACAATATCATCATCATGATTAACAAACCAAATACCACATTTTATCATGCAAGATAATGTCTCAAGGCCTTTCAACTTTCTTGTATAATTTGTCTGGTAGTGTGAGGATGATCTTCAGTATGGCCTTCTTGTCCTCATCAGTGCGACATGACCACACCATGTGCAGGAAGTCACTGAACAGGCCCTTAGCTTGGGATGTTGGGTGGTACATTAGAAGTATTGTTAATGCCTGAAAAAAAAAATAAAAAAAAAGTTAGGTCATTAACTATGCTACCTATACTTCTGTTATATAAATATTATGTATCTGAATCTTATCTTTCAAGTTATGAAGATAATCAAGACTTTTAAGGGTACTTTTGCTAATTTGTCTTGGATATTAAATTATTGTACAATTTGCATAGTAAGCTAAATTGCTACATTTATAAAGTTGACAAAATTAATTGAAATACTGTGCAATAATGATGTTAAACTAGTTTATGCACAACTGACGCTATCCACTAAGGATAGTACAACCCTAGATAAATAACTCATACCCGGAAGTAAATAGAAGCATGACAAGTCCTCCAATAGTTATGCTCCCACGGTGGGCACTTCTTCAACAAGTACAGCAGCTTGTCCCAGTCGTGCGAGTATATCGCCTTGCAGACGGCCAGCTGGTGGACGCTCTTCCAGCTGTGAATGTCTGTCAAAGTGCCTGACAGGTCATGCAGCTTGCGCGTACTCCTGTGACTCTGAACCAACGCCAGGTTGCGCTTGCAAATGTTGCTCGGTGTTTGCAGCGCGTCCTGACATTCCATCAAGTCAATCACTTTGCGCTGAAAAATTACGGATGTTTCAAATCATTGACACGTGTAGGATAGGTTATGTATTTGTTTACATTCTGCATCATTTCTAAAACGATCAGTTCATGGGATAAGAAATACGACTATTAATGAATACGTACCATAATACTCATAGGAACGAAGTGACATTTCTCCAAATCTTCTGGGTTGATCATTTTATAATGTGGATATCAAATAGAATGAAATACGAGTATGATAGCTCTTAATTTAGATCTTTTCTATAATATATGGAACCTAATAGGTGCGCTTTTTAGTTGTACCAAATCTTCTTAGTTATACCCATTAAATTAATTACCACACAAGATCCTACGGTAAATAAAAACCTGGAAAACGGATCGGTCATCGGATATTGTGTTTGTTATAAGTCGTATGTCAAAATGTGACATTTTAGTTTTCTTTGTTGGTGATCTCATGGCTTAGGATAATAGTCCATTGAGCCTATCTTCCATAAAACAATTATTTATTACAATTTATGATTTCAAAAAGTTTAATGTTTTTGTGGTTTCAATCGTAGATCGCACAAAAACTGTGTTTTAGTTTGACGATTTTTGTTTAAAATATATAATTGTTATTAATAATTACTTATTTGTCTTCTGTAGACATATTTTATTTGAAGTAAATTAAACGCATATTCATTCATTTTATTTTACTTTACAATTTTTACTTATTTAACTTCTAAACAGAGTATGAATGTGTGTAGGTACAAATACTGTGTCACTTCTGCGGTGTAAAATTTAAAGTCCATTTGACGTTTTTCTTATTCTCTACTAGCTGACCCAACAGACGTTGTCCTGTCTTAACTATGAATATTGAATTCGAATCGGTATAATCGTAGATCGCACAAATTGGAATTGAATTGATTACATACAAAGTATGCCTTCTTCAATAAATAATAATTAAGATACTTAATACTTTAAATACAAAACGGCTAAAACATTTTAAATTTTCCGTAAAAGAAAAGGTAAAAATGTTTGACCATTGTTTTAACCCCAAAATCGACAAGATATTTAATACACGCCTAATACAGTAAAAATAACAATCTTACTAACTATAAATAAAGCTATGCAATAAAAAATACTTCTTATATAAATATCAAAGGCTTATCAAATTCATAATTTCTACCTTATCAATCCGAATCTTATTGACGTTATCGAATAGCTTCTTCAAGTGAACTTGAATTAATTGCGGCTTCTTCGAATTGCCAAGGATCTCGAGCATATCATCATTAGAAATGAAATAGAACCTTGGGAACAACTGGCGTTTAGTTTCTAGATACTTCTCCAGTGCTCTAAGAATACCATCAAGATTGTCCACCATTTGGTTCAATTTGTTGTACACGTAGGGCGCTGGCTTGTAAAGGCAAGCTTCTACAGCATTAGTTCCAGCATACATACTAAAAAAAATTAAATTCCTAAGGCATTTTACATAGGTAAGGGTGCATCCACAAATTATTTTTCATTGCGCAGAAATAAATTGGCCTCAGAGATGCAGTCTTAATATAATATTTGGATTACTTAGTAGCTTTATCCTATAATATTGCACGTACTTGCTTGTAATTTCGGTCCAGTCAGCAGTGAGAGCATCAAATATGATAACTTCATTTGGCAACTGCTTTCTTATGTCTTCGCCACTGAATATAGTCTCAAGATATAAATAACGACGCTGAACTTGCAAAGCAATCTAATAATTAAATGTATTTTAAATATTGAACTAGGTACCTCAATATGATTCATCAGTTCTTATAAGCTATTACCTCAATACACTCTGCGACGTAACCCAAAGATTTTTCCCAGTAATCTACTTCTCGTATGAATGGTTCCACGTACTTTGTCGATTTCATTGAAGAAAGTTGCACTTGATGATCTTCCAAGAACTGAGAACGTATAAAATTTCATACGCCAATAATTTCCAAACCGAACTTATTTATCGCAATTTCATTGATATTGTCCATTACTCGTATACAGTTGCTTTTAATTTTACCTGCATAACTTCTTCAACGTTCTTTATTCTGTACATTTCACCTTTGTGATGCTGCATCTCGTACGTTGTGTTCTTCCATACTTCTCGTATGGCTTTTAATCCGTTCTCAATATTTAATTCCATGGTGGCAGCGTTCGAGATCTCCGCTATCTCATCGGCGTATGCTTGGAAGTTCAATCTCATTATAAGTTCCAATTTAAAATCTTCAGAATCTTGGTCAAATTCTCTGTGTGATGATGGTAAGAGGAAGATGAGGATGGGGTAATTAAAAAGGTGTATAACAAGGTGAAGTTATTATTATTTATTACTAAAAGTACAAATATAACCACGTTTCTAAAATTGAGTCCTTTTGAAATTGTTATATTAATATTTTACTAACACTCCCATTAGCGTCTTGATCCTGTCCCAATGTCTTTCCCTCATGCAAGGGTTTTTCAAATCTCCAATCAAAGGCAGTGTTCGTCTGAATGCATCTACTTTCACCCTTGTCGTATCTATAATATCCCAACCTTTGTCTTTGAGTTGTCGGGACAGACGGTTAAAATTTCTAAAAGAATAATACAAAATTACATAACTTCAGAAAAAAGATTCAACATTTGGCACTTATTTATATTTCAGCAGAATTCTTTCTACGTAGATTTATAGGTATATATAAATAAAAATACCTAAATAGGAACATAACATTCTCCTCCATCTCGTCAGTTTCCATTTCCCAGAACGTTTGTGTCTTGTACTTCTCCCAAGACTCCTCCCACTGGAACACTAAGCCCCACACTTCTTCCAATTTCTCCAGTTCTTTCTCCATTTTCTGGAGATCCAGATTCACTGGCGTCCTATAATGATAACAATATACAGTTATATCACCATCATCAACAGCTGCAGGATATCCTCTTCTGAATACGGAGAGTCATATAATTTCTTTAAATTCTAATTATTTTTAAAGTCGACAAGCTCAATCTCGAACGACTTATAGCTAACATAACGGAAAATCTTCATGTTGCATCATACTAAATAATGCACATTTCGTATAGAATACCCAAAAAATAAACGATGGAGTCTCGTATTGTAGCAGAAGTAAGCCTTTCTTATAGTGATAAAACAAATAGATTTTTATAACAATAAGTTACGTTAAATTGAAAACTGCTAGTCCGTCACGAATTTGTTGCTCTTGGGCTCGCAGTGCATTCAATTGGTCCCTAAAAGCCTTCAACTGCGCCATAGCATCTTTGCCACTTATGTCAGAACTGCAGGGGGACTTCTTATAAAAGTCTTCGCAAAAATCTTTGGCCGCCTCTTTAAATACCTAAACGTTAAAGTGTGTAGTAATTATGAAATAAGTTCAAAATAGACTCATTGAATTAACTACTTGACTAAGTAAGTGACCAAATTGTTAACACCACATATAGTTTATACAAGTAAAGAAGTAAGTAAAATCATTCACAATCATAGCAACGTAAGCAGTACAATATTATTACCTCTGCTTGCTCTAGTAGCTCAGTTTTAAATTTATCTTTGTTCAATTCTAAGTTCTTCTTGGCTTCTTCCAGCAGCAGTAAATAGTCTGACCAAATCACAGGTATATTCTCGTGACGCGTTACCATATCAGAACTCAGTTCAACTTCAAATTTGGCTAAAAATATAAATCATAAAATTATTTATCTACCATTAATGGTTTCCTCTAATTTACCACAAGCAATAAAGTCGGTACCCCCTTCGAAATGTTACTATTATAGCGCAAAAACAAGCTCACCTAAGGTCGTCATTTTATCTGTAATGGGCGGGAAAGTGCTTTCCACTATTGGTATATCCGATATTAATCGCTCGTATGTCGCTATCGCAAAAGCTAGGTCCTTCAAGTCAGCAGGCATCTGTAGGAAAGTACTGTAAGTTTTAGTTAAGCAGGTTAATATTGTAATAGTATACCTACTATTCCAATTATAACCTGGTTAACTAAGTTGGTTAATAGAAATTAAGTATTCAAACCTTCATAGCCTCCTCGCTGCTCTTTTCAACGTACGTGTAAACTTTATCGATATCAGACTCAGAGATTTTCCTGAGAAGCTCACCGAGTTTTGTTTGCCATACCAAGCAATGAGCTATAATTGATTTCTTCAAATCGCTTGAGTTCAAAGTTATGAAATGAATCTGTTGAAATATAATTTCTAAGTCATTGATAAACTAAAGAGGCTCATATGGGTAGACGCTAAGGCAATAGTCCGAAAAAAGTTTAAAGTGTCTAAGCCGCGACAATATAATATTTAGTTACAAACCGATGTTATTAAGAGTAGTTGCTAAAACAAGACATTTGATAGATTATTTAGTATTTCATTAACTAAGTTCTACTATGTGTCGTTAAAGAAAGAACGTGGAAAATGACCTGATTAACAGTTTCCTGTATCTGGACGGTATTCGCAAGGTCGCTGTAGTTTATAATGAGCTCATCGAATTCAGCTGCGGTGTGATTCTCCTCACGGTACTTCTGCATGAAATCGTCCTTGTTCACCTTCCAAATGTGCATATACGGGTCCCACATATGGATATGCTCGTTGATCAATGATATGTTATACTCGATTTCTACGCAAGATTATAATGTTAATATGTTTCTATTTACAGTGAAGCGTTTTGTATAGTATAGAGTATAGTATATAACATAACGTAGTCTATCAAATACAAAAATCTTTAAAATTTTAAATTAATTAGTTTGCTGTGTCTATATTCTTCAATGTGTTTGCCAAGGAATTGGCAGTCGTGTCACCTGATGGTAATTGTCTTCCACTGATCATAAACATTAACTAAAAAATTATGGACACGATGCTAATTTTAAAGAAAAGCAGTAGGAATTAGGGCACCATGAGGCGAAGTTATATCAGCAATGTTCATACCAGCATCAATAAGAGCTTGCAGTTTGTTACAATCGGAATCAATCTGTATCGCTTCCCAGAATTTTTTCAATCCCGCTGAAGGCAGAGCGAATTTTTCAAACAAACGTGGCACTGTGCTCATTATATGGACGATTTCTTCTAAGACAGTGGTGAACGTGTCTAATACTTCATGACGGCTTGGCGCATACACAATATCCTTCCCAACTAAATACAGATTCATTTTGATCAGAGGTGATGGTGCCATCGTACCTATTAATTATAGACTAGATTTAAATTAAACGTCGACGCTTACTTAAGGCGGTGGCTCCATCAAAATGGCGTGATTACATTTTGAAGTTATCTTCAATATATATATACCTAATATGCCAGTACAATACTAAGTACCGGTGACGTTTCTAACATTTTTAAAACAATATCCTAAAAATAAAATATAAATATCCAATAGTGACTTAAAATACATTCCAATACAGAAATTAAAGCGTTTTTGAAATATTATGGTTCATTTCATCAATCACGTAACTTTTATAACTTCATTCTTACCATCTCCATGTACACATTTGTATAAATTTTGCATAGTTGCTTTAATAGCAAGACGTAATGCATCTTCCAACAGACAATCGAACCTTCTTACATATTTTATCCAGTATTCTGCCATCTGTATAATTGAAATCATTGTCTTCAATCAACTACTTTCACAAACTTAAACGTTCTTTAAAATTTTCTTAAATGATGGCGTAATATTAGCATAATAGAATATAATAATATATTAACCTGTGCTATTTGAGCTTCAAATCCTTCATAAACAATTATAACGTAGGTAATAATCTCTTTATACATCTCCAAGATTTTTGCTGCAGCTATTGCTTCCATGTTTCGTATCTTCTCTCTCAAATCTTTAATTTTAAACACATTATATATGTCGAATTCAACTAGAGGAGTATCACATATTTTTTCCATAATTTTAACCAAATTTATATTGCAATTTTTGTACGTCGTGAGAAAATCTTGTAGCTAAAATATTTATACATATAATTAAAAACTTGAATTCTAATTCTATTAAATTTTGCTTTGAAGATCCTTGGGCCTTACTTCTCCAATCTGCGTAACGCAATCGGCAATGTATGCATCTGACATAGTCGAAGTCCAAGTCAATTTTGTGATACCTGGCTGCACCTTTTTCTCACAAGCCTGAGAAATTATAAAGCACAATGTTATGAAAATATTTATAGGACTAGGTACCTATGTAATGATCCATACTTCGGAACGTAACTGGTAATGTCAAATTTGTAGTTGCCAGATGAGGTTTATCCATCAATTTCAGAGGATTTTAACGCCATGGGGAAAATTTAGAAGGCAAGAAATTAACAGAGGCAGAGAAAAATTCAACTATTTATTGTGTAAAATACTTTTTTAGACAACTTGTTTGGTAACACACTATTATTTTTGTATGGATTTTTCTTGAAATCTGAACTTTCTCAACTCAGGTTGGGGATATTTCGAAGCGTACATCTGGCAACACTGATAAGAATACTAAATTCAAATTTCTTAGTTTTAAGAATTTTGAAATGTCAGTCATGTCTACAATCTACATTACTATATATTCCACAAGTTAAATCAAGTTATTAGTTTTCAAAACTGTAAATGCTTTATAAATATATTTTCATAATTGTGTTTCCATTGAAATATTATATGTCCGTTTAATCGATTTTCATTCAAAATGAATTTGGGAGATCCGGAACTAGAACTGATCGATCCAACGCCCGACGTTCACAGCCTTTTCTTGCATTTTGACAAATTGTTCTTCTGGACTTCACTAGCCAGCCGCGCCGTTGTAAGATGGAGCAAGCGAATGTACACTTGTGCCGGGATATGCTCGTAAGATTATGTTGCTTGCACTATTGGTCCTTTTTTCATAATGTTCGAGTATATCTACTGGTTAGTAGTTACGCCGTTTGTAGACCAACAACTAAGACCTACTGCCCACGGAGGTGTAGCTACATAGATGTGTATTCATCACAAATGAAAATCGAATTTATTTGTGGAATGAAAAATTACCGTATTTCAGCATATGTGTAATTTTTTGTGAGTAAAAATGTCAGAAATCAATGATTTCTCTTTTTCTATTGAGTATTTGTCTCATTTGTTCCATAGAGTTAAGTAGCATCATAGCAATATTGTTGTTCATAAAATACATTTCCATAGTGGAGCCCTATTTAAAAGAGCAACTTTAAATCACACCTACACAGCAATCAAAACTGTCCTTGTTTTAAAATGCCTATAAATACAAAAAGATGGATACACCCCCATAAACAGAATAAGGCCCCCCAACATAGTCTTAAATCATTTTAGTCATAAGTCTTAAATCACTTTACATGAGATACTTTAGAAGTGCAAAATTTTTGATTAAGATAATGTAGTCCTTTTGAACATGCACAAAATAGAAAATATACATTAAATATCCTACTAATTTCTATACAAACAAAAGTACAATTATATTATTAAGACTATGTTACATTTAATAGGTACGAAGGCAGGAGTGGTTTCTGCGACATAGCCCTCAGTGAGCCATTACTCAAGCTGAGGCCCCGCAAGGACCTGGTGGAGACACTTCTCCATGAGATGATCCACGCCTACCTTTTCATCACACGCCGAGACAGAGACAGGGATGGCCATGGGCCAATCTTCTTGAGCCACATGCACAGAATCAATCAGTTTGCTGGACTTAATATAAATGTGTATCATGATTTTCATGATGAGGTACTTCTATTGTTCAATGTTATTTAGAATTGGTCCTATTGATACTGCTACAATCAATTAACATTGCCACATTGTATTATTGACAAATAATTTATTGTTTAAAAATCTCAAACGAGTTAAAAATATATCCACTGCTTAGTTAAGTTTTGAATACATAGTATAATAAAAGTTACATGGTTATAAGTAAATACTACATAATTACATTCAGCTCAACACCAAGACCTAAAATAATTTTTGTATAAATATTTTTTTTACATTATAGGTTAAATTATATCAAACACACTGGTGGCGCTGCAATGGACCTTGCCAATCGCGACGGCCTCACTTCGGCATCGTACGTCGCACGTGCAACAGAGCACCTGGGAAATCAGACTACTGGTGGCGGGACCACCTAGCTTCATGTGGAGGTACATTCATCAAAATCAAGGAACCAGAGAAAAAAGACAAGAAAGCACCAGCACCAAAACCTTCCACTAACCCCATTACTAAGTACATAAATAACAATAATGAAAATATCTTAAATAAAAATATACAAGACATTCCAAGCTCAAAACCGGTACTAAAAGATAGCAACTATGTTCCACCCAAACCAAATCCAAAGCCCAAGATAAATGGTATAGCTACAATAGTCAGCACTAAGAGAGACAACATTGTTTTCAACCCAAAGCCTCCCAGTATCAAACCATTTATTGGTACAGGACAAATAATTCCTGGGTCTAGGAGTAGGACACAATCGGCCAGTGCAGCAGAAGCTGTGAGGAACATCTGGGCCAACAAACAGCTTCCTGGTGTCAATATTGATACGCATCACTCTCCTGTTATAAGTGGCATTAACAATAATTTAGCAAATGCAAACAAAAATAAAAGAATTTCCACAGATATGATATCCACTCCTAAAAAAATTATGAAAATAGATGATTACTACAAGGACAAAGCCTCATCTATTTTGAAAGATGTGTATGGTCAAGATTTTAAAGTAACTCAGCCAAAAGATAGTAACAAGTTGGTAGCAGTTACTGTAAAGAAATCAGTAAATTGTCCAGTGTGTAATGCAAGTATTGCAGATGACATAATTAACATGCACTTGGATGAATGTCTTAATAAAGACATAATAGACAAACTTAGCAAGGAGATGATACCAATAGCTAGCACTGTAGAAACCACAGAAACAAAAGTCCTTAAAGTTAGCGAAACATCAGCATTTTCAAAATATATTAAGATTCCTGAAGTCAGCAAATTTAAATTAGAGAATACCGACATCAAGCTCGAAATACCTGACTCTATAAATTTATCTTTTATGGATGAGTTGATACCCGATAAGCTTAAAAAAGGAAAGGGTATAGGCAAAACAACACATAAAGAAATTAATGATGCAGTCTACTCAATGATTAAAAGTGAAGGGACGATTAAAGCAGACCTTGCAAGTATTATTAAGCCTATAGATGTGAAAGTAGATTACACAACAAAAGACATAATAACTTTGAAGGGTGAGATGGCAGATAATAAGGAAAAAGACCAGGACATTCAAGGCGGAAAGCATTGCCCTTGTTGTAATGTAAAAGTTTTCAAACCAATGGCAGACCATTTAGAAGAATGTTTGAAGTTCTTTGGTAACGACAAAACAATACCTCAAGAAGGCGCTTCGACCAGTATGAATAATGCGATAATCATTGATGACGATGACGACATATTCGACGAGACAATGACTATGAACCCCACAGGGACTAAGACGCCTTGCCCTTGTTGCCTCAATATGATAGAACTGGACAATATGAATGATCATTTAGATGAATGTTTACAATAAACTAAGTATTTATTTTTAGACTAATGTTGATAATTAAGGGATATTTTAGCATTTATTCTGTATTAGATAATTTGGGTATTCTTCCAGAGCTTGATACAGCTCTTAGTAGATAAAACTAGACAAATAAAAAATGACCCACCCACACTTAATTCATTAAATCCATGATTAGTGATTTAGTTGCTTTCTGGGAAATACAGTCATAACATTTAATAAATACAATCGTTGCCAAAAGTCATATTGTGGCAGTAATAGTAATTAAAGTAATCATAATGCTAAATCACCCACTGATGTAGATTATAATTTTTATCTAATTAATAATTGTGGATTTATGATTATAGCAAATGACTAGTTAACTTCGATGTGATATTAGTATAATGAACAGCATATTAAATCTATGTTTAATCTTACCTTGCATTTCAAACTTAAGTAATGATTGTCAATCAATGTGTTCTGTTATTCAATGTGATATTAGAAATAATGTGTTATGGAATAATAAAGAGAATCTCAAATTTGTAGTTCTCGGTGTCAGATTGTTTAATGAAAATATTTTATTGAAACTACCTAAGAACTAAGGGAAGGCACAATTTGCGATGAGAGCTTTGGCTATAGCCGGGCAAGGTCTATGAGGCGCTGTATTGTCACTTTAGACGCATACCTCGAACAGGACAAAAGCTCCAATCACAAAATACACGCATTCAAAATTTGCTATTCCCTTATCTTTACATCCCTACATATTTGTATAAGTGAAGTATTTTACTTACAGAAGTCAGAGGTCTAAACAGCATTCTCTCTTCATCGGAGAGCGAGTCCAGGATCTTGTTGTACCCCTTCACCACGGCCAAAACGCTCTCATACACGTAGTATATAGTTTTGCTTTTCGAAAACACCTAGTCAACATTATTTAAAGTCAACATTATTTAAGATAGAGTGTGTCACATTTTTCGTATGACAACTTACTATATTACTAGCGAGTTTGTATACAATACCTGATAAGCGTGGATCGGTATGTCTTGTCCCAGGTTCTCCCAATGAGCTGCTTCTTTACAGAGGTCCAAAATGTTGCTGAAGGGAAAAAATTATAAAAATAACAATTCGTTGAACGTAATCCAACCAGCTGTACCTACATAGAGCAGTTTAGAAATAAATGGAGAAAATTACTGACTCAAGAGCACTATCATTTACATATTTTAGTACTATTCTATAAATACTCACACATCGATGTTACACTCCAGCAGGCCAGGGTTTTCCGTACTCTTGCGCATCAGGGTCCTGTTTAATCCAGCGCCGCATTTCTCGTCCAGATTGTGCTAAAAAGGGAGAAATATAAGGATGAAGGTAATTCAAAGTATGTAGTTAAGTTTCTAGCTAATGGCTAACCTCCCTACCTTGCAGTACCAACCGACTAAAAGTCTATCTTGCAGTGACATTACCCCATTACATCAAAATCTGCTTTACAGAATCATCACTAATAATTCAGGTTACCGTCCACGAGATCCAGAGCTCCCTTATGGCGAGCTCGATGGCGCTCATCAGCCTGTTCACGTGCATGATCACGTCCTCGGAGTTGCTGCACGGCATCAGCCACACCGACGCATCCGTCATCACCTGGAGACAGGTTATTTATTCTGGCTGTGACTACTGCATCTGGACCTGATGCTTTGTGTAGTGCAGATAAAATAATTAATTAGAGGGACATGTCTCATCTCTTGATAGTTGCCAGAATTAGGGATCTTGCTTTACTGGAGGAATGAGCCATAATACCGGCTTTTTCAGCATGTGCGCCGGCAGTCGTTATAATTCTAACAATTAGCAATGTAACGTCTCTTTGTGGTTGACATAATATTTGGAATAAAATAAGATTAGGATTTTGATTTCCATGACATCAAGACAGGTGAGCGGTGGCTTTATGCCAGCAAATAACTGAATTAAAGCTGCGTTAGAATAAAAAGATTTAAGTTATTACTTTAACTGTTTTTCTTTACTGTACCTACATTACATCTACTTATGTCAGTTTCAAATATTTTTTCTCGCTTTCTTTCAGACTTTCTTTTTCAAAAGTGTATGAAGCTATACCTTCTTCAGATAAACGAGGCGATTCTTCCTCATCCTCAGCACGGCAGCTCTGCCGGCGAAGGAAGGCAGGTCCGCGGGTACTGGCTGCGGTTCGAGACCATGTCCTTCTTCGCGTCTTGCACCTCATCGCTAAACATGGCCCACACCTAGTGAAGATTTTATCTTGTTTATTTAAAACTCTTAATTGGAGGCATATATATAAAAAAAAGATGTAAAAATAAGAATAGAAGAAAATTCTTAAAATAACTGAAAGCAAAACGGTTAACGGATAACATTTTCTCCTATTGTTTAAGGATTTTATAGTGTACGCAAAAGACCTTGATAATGCTTATCGTGGTCATAATTTTTTAGACTCAGAGCAGGTGTCTGTTTATATTACTGACCTCAGCAGTTTTCCGTTTAAATATGCGTCGTAAGTTCTTTCGCTTAGAGTAGTTATTTAAAGAGAACAAAGCAACGACTGCTTCTTCAACGTGGTTGACTCCTTCAAACACGGACTCCACGAGGTTTTCGATAATCGTCTATAACAACATATTGCATTTATTATTAATGGTTGATGATATATTTGTTTTTAAAGAGTTATTTTGAAATTAGACATGGCTATCACATAACTGGTATGTCATTTATTTATTTAAAGACCTCCAACGAAGGATACACGGCATATAATAAAAACAATGTCGTAACATTTTTACAATTAACAATATGACGTGCCTCTTCAATTACAGGAGACCACATACCTCATATCTAGAACCCTGCCTCCATCGAATAATTGATAATAGAAGAAACTGGTAATTTTACATGCAAACATCTTAAAGGGCTAACAGACCACTAATAGTCAGCAAACAACTTCAGCACACTACCTCGTGGTGGGAAATGTATGCCACCACCTACGGGCGGCAATACGCGGTAGCGTGCTCAAGATGTTTGCCGACCATCATACATATCACAGTCGTGGTGCCTACCTCGATATCCTTGATGACGGCCCGGAACTGCAGGATGTGGTCGTACCAGGCGGGCGCCTGCACGTCGAGGATGGAGGCGGCCACGTGCGTGACGCCGGCGAGCGCGTCGTGGAACATGTGCTCGATCTGCTCGCACTTCGCCTCGAACTGTTCGCCGCGCGCGCCGCCGAACATCGGCTTGTTCGTCGTCTCTAACTCGTCGATTCTGAATCACACACTCGTCAAATTGCTGCATTGGGCTACAATAATCCAAAACCCTATATGAAGGAATGTTAGAACTGAAGATTTTGGACGGAGAAACAACGTAGCAATTGATCTAGGTACTTTGACCGTGAGGCAACACAAAGCACTTTATACGAGAATCATGAGAGAAAGTAAAGAAAACAGAACAAGAACGTACCCCCTTATTCATAGACGGTTTTTACCTAAGGACGGAGTTTACTCCACAACTTTAGCTGTGATAACAAGCCGTTGTGATTGGTTAATATGGACATATAACAATATTATACAAAAGGCCCTATGGCTACGCACTACGAAGGCTGCCATGCCGTCAGCACTGAGAAACAGACTTGTTATCACAGCTTTACTTCGTCCTTAGATAAAAACGTCTATTAATAAGGGGATAGTATTTAAAAAGATAAATACCTACCTGCCAAATATAATCATGCAATTACAAACATCCATCATGTCGAAGCAACGTTGCACGAACGAGTCGATGTAATTGAAGATACTGCCAGTATCCAACTCCCAGCTATTAGGCTTCACGTCGTTATGAGCCTCGGCCATCGTGTCGTATATCTCCCTGTACTTCTTACAACAATCGATACACTTGCTGAACTCTCCAAGCGCCTTCTTCGTCTCTCCTTCAAACAATTCATCTAACTTTATATAATTTCTGCATAAAATTATGATCTGGTTGCTCAGGGCTTTGAACAAATTCGTGATTCGAGTCTCCGAGTTGTAATATGGTGACTCCATCCAAATAAATCTGAAGAGGTTGATGATCTGAGGGATGTGCTTGGAGATCTCGTCAGGATCGACCACGCATTCGAGGATGGCGCACGGCTGCTTGATCACTTGCAAGAATTCAATGTTCGACGTAGCTTCAGTGATCCTTTGGACTATCTCCTCGCAAAGAGATTGGAACTGGTGGATAAACGTCGAGTGAGTTGTCACTAGAATCTTTTTTATGTGCCTCACTGCTGGGTTCTTCAGTTGGTAAAGTAGAGCGTTTAGATTTTCATCTGTGAATATAATAACGTTAAGGTCAGAGTAGATGTTTTTAGGAGGGAAAGAGATTCTAACAATAAGCCCAGATAACAATATGAAAAACAAAGGTTGTTTCACTAAATATATCTCCGACATCTATGATCTAAGATATACAATAGTAATACCAAACTAATTGATAATTGTCACTCTGAATTAAAAAAAAATCGTTCGCTCTTTTAATCCTTTCTAAAAATATATACTCACGTCTGTAAATCCAAAAGTCATATTCATCGCTCGGGCACAACAATTCCTTCTGGGACGCGACAAACGCCGTATCCTCCAGGCACGACTTGATCTGATGTGTCCAGTAGACCACGACCCCCTCGAGCCTCTTCACCAGCTCCCGGTCGCTGCTGGCCTGCTCAAAGGTCAACTGCTGACCCTCCCTGGGTATGTAGAGGACTGTCAGCCCCAGCATTTTATAATACATGTCCGTTAGCTTGGCTAGGAATGTGTGTATGTGAGAGCAAAACTCACTTTTGACACCTGAAAGCATTTTAGAAAAGACCACGTCTTCATCGTCAAATTTGTTCAGTTTGTTAATATAGTAGCCTCCCCGTTTTAAAGATTATTAGACCCCTTAAATATATCGCAGGAACATTTTGATTTTTTTTACTACTATAATATGTTATAATATGATCTACCCTGACAACCTTCACTAAGAGACGCAATTGCAAGTAAAGAAAGAAGAGGAAAAAAGAAAGAAAGAAGTTTATTGTTGGAACAAAGATAAAAAATTAAAAACTCAAAATTCTACATAACATAAGCAATTATTGCACCAACAATGGGCTTCCCATTCAGCTATATACTGCAATACCACCGATGTAATACTGCAGCGAAGCTTTCAATGAGATTCCCAAAAGCGTGTACGAAATGAGCTCTGTGTTGTCTCATATATGAATCCAGTCTGATATATCTAGTTCCTGGGTAACCATGACCCTAACGCAATGAAAACGGTAATATAAATAAAACTTACTTTCAGGCCACGTAGTTATCCCAAAGAAGTACGGCGCGTAAACATTCTCCAACAGCTGTATCATGTTCGCCTCCACAGAATCAACGAACGTGCCGAATATAATTTCATCGTGAAACGTGTCTGCCTTGAATACAAAGTCAGGCTCTCTTATAAAGTAAGTCAAATCATATACAGGCGACAACGGGATATCGCTGGCTGCTTTCAGCTTGTCTCCTTTAAAATATATACAGAGGATGAGCGCCCTGGGCTCTTGCAGCCATTCCTCGATGCCCGCCTTTACATCTTCAGTCCAATCCTCCTCGCGAAGGTCGTATAGCGTGGTAATTTTCATGATGTAGGAGACCAGCTTCTGCAACTCTTCAGGTTCGTACGATGGCTTGATTGGGGTCTCTGCTAGCTCTTTTTCGAGTTGCGCGAGACGTTCCCGTTCTAGAAAATGTTACTTGGAATTAAATAATGATTGTCGTTATGCCATGCGTTATTTAGCGTGTTGAAAAATCAAATGCGGACTAGTCCAACCAATATTTTTGGACACAAACAAATATTAGATTAACTTGATGCTGCTAGTAAAAAAATTACGTGGATAAATTTGTATCCCAGGGGATTGAAAATTATATATTTTTTACCTTTACCAATAAATAGTACATTTCGACGTAGCAAAGTCTTCTACTAGGGCACGCAAAAAAACTGGCATAACTATAGAAGTATCGATATTTTTCAGTATCTTCCATATATTTTTTATTCTAAATTTAATTAGGCTATTCGTAATACGTATTCGTTTATAAGAAGTCGTTGCTCTCCACATAATATAAAGAAGCTAACTTACCTCTCTCCTCCTCTGAGTCATGACTCAAATCATCACTCCAAGTTACTTTATGTCGTCGTACAATGTCGTCCTCCATGGTGACGTCACCAGACACTAATCACTAGAGAAATAACTCTAATATTAAATTATTTTATTCAAATTATTGAAATAATTAAAACTTTATCAGACAATCGGCAATTTCAGAATGAAATACACGAAACAAAACGTTTTCTATTTTTAAAATTCGTATTCCATGTCCCGCCAATGTCGTATTTTTTAAATTTTCTTCTTAGCTGGCCAGTTATAAATTTATATTAGTAAACAATAAAGTATATGTGAGACACTGTTAGTATATTCTCACGTTGCTAGGTTTCAAACACACATTTGTATCTAACCAGCCTAAAAAATAGATAAATGTCTAGATACGTACAGTTAATCATTAACCAGCACTGTGCGTCTTATGTTACGAAAATTAAATGTTGAAAATTTAATAAAATGTTGGTCAATTGAATTAGAACAAATTTTGTCTTATCGATAAAGCTTCTACCAAAGAGTTGGTATATTATTACATTGAAGAGTTTTAATCAATTTCAGAAAAATATAATCAAAATATGAGTAAAGTCATTGTCATTATTGACTGATGACTACATTTATGAAAACAAGCAGCGCGAATTTTAATGAAAAACAAACACAGGTAGTGAATCTGGATACTTTATACATGTTAAAGCAAATTATATTTTAGACTGCTTCTTTTTATATTCCTAAATTCACTGCAGAACAAACTTGGTAACATGTAACTATAATAATTATTAAAATTACACTGTTTTATCACTAGAAGTTCCGTAATGCTTACGAATTACACTGTCTACAATAACTTAAAACAACAAGAGCGTGTTGTGCATCATTGTTAGCAGGCGGATATAGACAAAGTGGTAGATTGAATTTGGTAGATAAATAACACAGTCGCATAGCAACCTACCTAGCCAATATAGCCTGTATTATATTCAAATCCTTTTTACAATCCTTACCCCTAACTTGTATACTACAGGTGAGTAGTCACGAACACGGGCGCGTAAACAACTTATTCGGGTGTATTCGTTCTCATAATTCATATTTATATATTTATGCCTGGATTATTTGTTAATAGTCTAAATGAGGCATAATGTAGAAAGCCTACTTTAATAATTTGTTGAGTCCACAACACGGCATTTCTTCCAGAGACAGCTACCATACACAGATTATCTTACCGCCATTTTCAATAAATGATCTCCAATCGGTTCTTTCGATCTATCTCAAAAATGGTCCAATCAGAACAAGTTTTTGTCAAGCTTACAAGTTTGGTTCATTTTGGAAATTGAATTGATGATGAAGATGGGATCATTTATTGAAAACGACTCTTAGTTGGCTACTTCAATAATCTTGGGAGTTCACACAACAGTTTTGTCCAGACGCAGCTAGCATGCAGCGGCATCATGCATGGCGTGGGCGGTGTTCACGTTCAGTAAGGGAGGGAGCGCGCGCGGCTGGCGGGCGTGCTGCGGGCGCTGCTGATCGCGCAGCTCATCGTGTCGCTGTGCATGGTCATCTTCTGCTACAACTCCTCGCTCAGGGTCATGCTGCTACTCAAACAGATACATAAGGTTCTTAGCGGCCGTTGGAAATTCTATTGTTTGTTTAGAGTATCGTTTTTGAACCTGTCAAGGTTTGTTGTCTCTTATTTTTTTAGTACATGCATTTTTTTATTTTTTATTAAACTACTCACGTTGGTGATGGATGTATACCGCCCGAGAAGAACAAGGATGGACATAGTGGAAGTTACATGGTTTTCTATCCCATTATACCCAATGTGATCAGGGAGATGTTTCATCGGATCCCGATTCATTCATTTTAATTTCACGAGAAGTTTTGCAGAATATATAGGACGAAGTATAGCCAAAATGGGAGGAGGTTTTAAAATATTAACCTTCACTAATGTCATATAACAAATAAAGTAGGTATGCGTATTGTTCTCTCTTATTTGCATAGGTTACAGTATATCTGCTATACGGGCTGATTCTCCTGCAAGCTTACTGCATGAAGCTCCATTACACGAGCGGTCTTCGGTTGCTAACCATCCTGCTGCGGTGTCCGTACTGGTCGCGCGCTACCAGCTCCACCAAGGTGTGGATGCTCTCAGGGACTTTGGTCGCAGCTAATGGCTTGCTCGTGTACGCCGCTTGTCGGTCAACTTTGAAGGTGAGAGCTGAGGTTATGCTAACGGCGATGTTCTTATTATGATCAGCAAAATTTAAAGATTTTGATGAGCTGATGTCTGCGGTTCCGCCCGCGAGGAAATATTGTTCCGGGATAAATATATTTCTGGCATAAAAGTAGCTCTCAGGAGTAATATCGCTTCTTATTAGTGAAAAAAAAAACAGAATGGCTTAGTACTTTCTGAGATTAGCGCGTTCAAACAAACAAACAAACTCTTAAGCTTTATATATTAGTATAGATTTGATATTTTAAGTTTAAGTTAATAAGACAGAATATTTCTTATTACGATATATAATTAGATTATTCGTATTTCAATAAACCAATACCTCAATTTATAGGCGCTAATGAAGGAACTGTCGTCATCTCTTCGGATTGGGATATCACAATACCTTACGGAGCCATCTTGGAAACAGCTGATGGATACCATGCAGGTCTTTTGTGGATTACCTAAGTACTTACGATCATAGTACCTAGTCATTTTAGAAGTTAACAATTCTTATTCACTTTTTTAACCATTATTACAGCTTCAATATCGGAAATATTATTTTCTCAGAGGCCTCGTTCCATCGTAGCGATGTATAAAATAGCATCAGTGGATGATCTCTTCACAATATTTCGAGGGTATAGTGCTAAAAGCCAATAAGTATGAAATTGTTACTTTCGAGATATTCAGTGTTTAAGTTTTAAGCACCAAAATATTTGACATTCAAATAATATCGTCATAATAATTATTTTGTGCTAAAAGTCTATGTATCTAAGTAGTGTAATAACACATTTTAAGTTTCTGGAGTAATCAATTTTATCGTAAAAAAATATAAGTTACAAAGGGTACCGACTTATTGGGTTTTACCCCAAGAGAAATTAAACATTTATTTTAATTTGTCAATTAGTTTACTGTATGAAAGTCACAAAAAACAGGATAAATCACTCTTTATCACTAACAGACGTTGGTAGTTTGGTGTAGGTCTTTATCAATAGGAGTTTCTCGCACATATTCAACAAGTCCTTATTTGTTTTTAGGTGTATTAATTGGCATTTTACATACATTTCAAGTCTAACATTTTATTAAATTTTAATTCTTTCACTTTAGAACTAGTATTGATTTCAATTATTTCTTATCTGTCTTTTTTCGTAATAGTCTTAGTCCTCTTCTTTCCAGCTTCTGTAAAACGTTCTTCCACTCACTTACGCTACTTATTGTTTTATTTTTTAACGCTGTTTATTGGAAGCAGCATGCATGGAGTCCACCTCTATATGCATGTTGCTGCGCTTTAAGAATTTCTGTTTAATTATATTAAATGACCAATGTTTTCAACAGAAGAACTGAAACGTACTGATTCTTGTTTGGTCCTTTACAGATATTGGTTTATTTCAGAACTCCCTGTTTTACCAATTAACTCACTCCAACAGAGGCTTTGTTGGGTAATTTGATTCATATATCGTAAAATTGTACGACACTAATTTTTCCATGTAGTATACCTATAATGTACCTTCTCCTCCATTTGTTATGAGCAACCCCGCTTGCAAATCCATAGTATAGACATAAAAGAGTCTTCTGTATTTAAGTGCGAATTTTATTTGCATCTTTCGCTGCATGACATTTATTTTTCGATTTAAATGGTTTTCGTATTTTTTTAAAAGATCTTTCCACTTGGATTTTTCATATTTTGGACAAATGTTACATATTTATTAAGCCTTTTTATTAATGAAAAAAAAACTTAATTTATATTTATCATTAAATATGTTACGATATTGATGATTGCTGAAACTACTACTTTTCATTAATCTGAAAATTTCCTGTTATAATCAACACATGTTATTTATAGATTTAACGCCAGGGGCCTATTACTTTTTACTATCTTTACTACAGTATTGGGATTCAATTACAGGAAAAGATCCTATGAGTTGTTGGACAAATCCAACATATTTAGATTTTAGAGCTCGTTTTCTTAGGTGGTTCTTTGTTGCCGCATTGATCGTCACTATTGAAAACTCCGAACGAATCCGCTTAATCTGCTATTTGATATCTACACTAACATTAAGGTCGCTTGAAAAATACTAGGACGACTTGGAAATGTGTTATTGAAAAAGTATTTCATGCTAACTGTACGATCCTTATAATTGGATTTTTTTTTTGTAATTTTAATTTGATTTAATTTGTAATTATCTAATTGAGAAGCTTATTAGATAATTAAAAATTAAATCATAACGATCTCTTATTAGAAGTAACTTTGTATATACGAAAAAGTACTCACAAAATGAGCGTACGCCTGATATCAGCGTCTAAATGCAAGCTAATTGCACAAATTTCCTTCCTCGATCACCCATCGTAGTGCTTAACATAAATAATTAGCACTAAATTGAGAACAATTAAAAACAAAACTCGCGGGCTATTGTCAACAACTGTCAACAATAACGCTAAAAATTTGATTGATTGGGTTCTTCCTTAAACATAATTTGAAGAAAGTTAGTTAACAAGGTAAACAAATACCATATAACTCAACATAACTTATATCTTTTCAAATAAAATCGAAAAATGAGACCCAAAAAACACATTTATTTTGTTTTAAACCTTTGGTTTAGTTTGTTTTCAGATATAGGTAATTAAAGGTAAAACCCGTTAAATACTAAATAATGGATTTTACCTTTATGTCGTTGGTAATTTAAGTGGTAATCATTGAACACTCAAAACAAATAAATAGCTATAACTGCTTTAAGCGTAAATTAAAAATATTATTTATCTAGTTAACTCACTTTATGGTGTTTTAGTTTATCATTAATGTCGCAAAGTGGCCACTTTATTGGGTTATTACATTAAGTAATTCGCTTTATACTGTGAATTCCGCTTATTGGATTAGACCAATAGAAAGAGCGTCAAAAACTCATTAAGATAGACCAATAAAATGATTTTTGATTTTTTGGCACTTATTGGGTTTTAGCACTATACCCTCGAATTGTATTGGTTGAGATATTACGAACTTTGTCATTCATAATTCTGAGTTGTGATACTACTGTATATGGGTAAAAATATTCACTGATCTCAAAAATAAACCCAATACGTCTCCCGTAAAAATTACTAACTAATCTAGTCCGAAGATATGTGGATTGTTTTTAGATTCCAAAGCTTATTATGCTATCCTTGACTCTACTAGGTGGAATTAAGCTGCTGTGGCGTCGAGAAGCCGAGCGACTGGCACGAGATACCCTGGATCAACATGGACTTCCTCAACAAAAACTCCAAACTTGTCATGAAGTTGGTACTATATTGTGTAAAGATGTTTTGAAATCACCTACGCGAGAAATATATATCCTACGTACAATAAATATTGCACACACAAACACATATAATCACGCATTTATCCCCAAAGGAGTTTGCAGAAGCGCAACCAGGGCAACACTTTTCGCCAAGTGTGTTCCGTCCCATGATGTGATAGGAGGCGAGCCTATCGCCATATCCGGTACTAATTCTAGACTCCAGGCTGATACTGAGCAGAAAAAAAATTGCAGAGGCCTGTAATACAGACTCTATTAGTTTTAAAATTAATCTTACCGTATGAAGTCATATTTTACGTACGAGGAATCAAGAGAAATATAGTTCAATTACGAACAAACTAACGTTTTATTAAGGTGGTTGAAAAATATCTACCTAAGTATTTTCGGGTAAGAAATTGTTACTGATTGTAATGTTATTTGTAGACTAGCCGGTGCTGACGGCAAGATCCTCCCGCCGGTGTCTCCCTATTCGTGCTGCACTCCTCGAGTGTTGGCTCCTTGCTATCACGATCCATTACAGCAGGTGGAACTTAACGGAATTTTCAATAGCTTAAATTTAATCTATAACTGTCTAATCTGAAGGTCTATAATTGATTTATTGGAAGACGAAGCAAATGTGTGATGGTAAGTGGAGTACGGTCCAGATAGAGTATCGATTGATTGAGTATCCCTCGCTAGTTAACAAAATTATGCCGGTCTGCTTCAGATATACACAGGCTCAACACGGAGGCCGGAACGCGACATCCTTCTATTTGATTAATTTCGTTGCGGGATAAATACAAATTAGAGTTACTTGAGACTCACGGAGTTTTACCACTAGGTGTCATAAAATGCGTGCCACTGCTGATCCTGGCTTAGAAAATTTGTAGTGGTTATTGTGAGGGCGGGAAAGTCTCATGATATTAGCCCATAATTCTTTCCCCCAGTGGTCATGGCGCGACGCGTGGTCGGAGGGTTCGCCACTGCTCGCGGCGTCGGTGCACACGCGCGGGTGTGTGGAGGCGATCCGCGCGCCGCTCACCAGAGCGCTACTAGCTCTGCAGTGCTTCAACTTGCTCGTCTTGTTCTTTCAAGTACGCGTTTGTGATTTTAGGAATTCTTGGTGCACTCGCGGTCCGAATTGACTATATTAGCCGTAGCCAAGATGACTTATACAATCGTTAATGTCAATAGAATACGGCAAATGGCATATCCAAGCGATACACTTATCGATTTCCATATATTTAATGTTATAATTCGACGGTTCCTACGTATAGTATCGAATCTGCACAATAGCATTATACAGATTCAATACTTTACGTAAGGACCGTCGAATATACATCGCTTGTTTAATGTTAATTACCATGGCGATAAGCACTTCGATACTTATTGTCTTAAATAAATTCAGTTCATTTTAATAAGGAACGTTTAAATATCGACGATCCGTAGACAAAGTATTGAATTTACAAAATGCAATTTTGTAGATTCGATACTTTACGTAGGGACCGTCGATTTTCTTTAGTGTTAACGATTGTACAAAGGCATCTTGACTGCGGCCTAAGTGAGGTCCTGAGGTAGTTTCTTTAATTTAAGATCGTGATACTGGTGTTGACGCAACTGCTGCGCACGAGTGCACGGGACGCGGTGCTTCAAGGGGACTGCAACGGAG
This sequence comes from Manduca sexta, assembly GCF_014839805.1. Classification (NCBI taxonomy): domain Eukaryota; kingdom Metazoa; phylum Arthropoda; class Insecta; order Lepidoptera; family Sphingidae; genus Manduca; species Manduca sexta. The sequence goes on from NC_051138.1 coordinate 15,668,877, forward strand.
ACGGGAGGGGGAACATCCTCGGGACACTACCGCCTATAGAAAGGATACTCCGGGTAATTAGTTACATTCTATAATTATTAACAGTGCTACAGTTATAACTAGACAGTTTAAGGACCTTATCCACAAACGGTACTTAGGTAAGTACGGACCAATAGTAAGTCTGTTTCTTAATGTTTTCGGCATAACTGCTTTCACAGTGTGTAGATAGAGGTGCTGTGATGGCTAATATTGAGATACAACTTTATTTCAGTTAACTGTCAGACAAAGTTGAACAAAGCCAAAGATAACTATGAATTTGCGGATGCTATGCATTTGGGCACACTGTGATTCTTCATAGTATTTTTTGTGAATACGGATGTCATATTTAAAACTTTAAGTCGATAGTTGCAATGCTAATTGACATAAGCGCAATTTTTTTTTAATTTTAACTGGTTTAAAAAATATAGAAAATAGTGCTGATCTATATCTATATATCTTCTATACTTATAATAAATCTGTAGAGAGGTCAATTCTGTACATGAAATACATTTCCAAAATAACTATCAGGGGGTGATTAGGGATCGATACTGATGCCAAAAATGCAATCAGTAAAATTTTTGTCTGTCTGTCTGTATAACCGTTATAGAAACAAAAACTACTCGACGGATTTTAACGAAACTTGGTACAATTATTTGTCATACTCCTGTGCTGGTTATAGTATACTTTTCATCACGCTACAATTAATAGGGAGCAGAGCAGTGAAGGGAAATGTTGAGAAAACGGGAGAAGTTACTCCATTTTTAAGCTTCCGTCGCGTGTGCAACCTTAATGGTTAAAGCTACACAGAAATCAAGTATGACGGAAATGTTCTCCTTAAAATTATGTAAAAAATATCCCACGACAGCATATGTCTATCTTTTATGGTTGACTCACAATAACACGTGTGACTCCCGATAGCTTAGCAGTTCGAAGCTTTCTCATTATATTTGTCTACTCTTACGTTTATAACACTCTCAGTCATCCCTAATTAAAAAAGTTAACATTATTAAATATTCCATAAAAAGAATCATAGAAATCGGTATAGAAACACCAAAGTTATACATGAAATACGCTAATAATAAGCCATCATGCGTGAATACTGAATCATGCTATAAGGATTATTTTTGTATATATATAAGGTCGCGAACGCACAGGCAGGCGGCTTGCTTGGCACCTAGAGGCTAGCGAATCACCTAGCGAGTAGCTTCGTAAAACGAACATTCTCGAACGTTCGCGACCGGCTCCATTTTTGAAGTCCGAAATCCACGCGGGCGAAGCTGCGAGCGGAAGCTAGTTTTAAATATTTTTAAAACACGCATGTGTCGCAAAAAATGTCGCTCAAGTTAATTTACCTTTTAACCGTAGAAGTAATGATTTAATGATTATAATCAAAGTTATTGACGCTTTTATTTATTCAGAACTAGCTGACTCGGCTAACGTTGTCCCGTCTTAACTATGAATTTGCAGCGCGCTTTCTAGCAATCGCTGACAGTTATTTCAAAAAATTGACAGTTATATAAAATTTATATTTTCGTTGTTTTCTTAAATTTTAAAATTTTTCGCGCAATTTTTTGATTTTTTTCTTTATAAGAATCATCTCCTGACAATAACGAACACAACAAAAAAAAATAGTGTAATCGGTCCAGCCGTTCACGCGTGATGGCGTGACTAAGGGAAGTAGGGATTCATTTTTATATATATATAGATTACATTTGCTAGTGTTAGGATATTTGTATCCGTCCGGATATTGACCATCAGTGTAAAGCCCGCCACAATGACGCACGTAAGTGTGTCGCGGTCCGGGATCCGCATTTGTACATCAGGTTTTAAACAGGCCGGCATAATTGTATCGACCGACGAGGGATAATCACTTCTCATTAGTTGATTTCGGTCTTTCTAGATTCCACCGCACTTACCATCAGGTACAGTGGGGTCACCTAGCCGAGCTTGTATTAAAATTAAATACAATATACACAAATATATGTAACGGTGTCCTACGAACGACTTTCCGACGTATTGATATGATTGTAATGATAACTAGGTGTTGGTCCTTGCATATATGGTTGATAATTATAATGATTGTAAATACAAGCTAACAATTGGCGTTACAGCCGCGGCCCAGCTCGAGTGGCGCGGAGGCGGCGGTGTGCTCGGTGACGAGCGCGTGCGCGTACGCATGTTCGGGCGCGGGCGCGGGCGCAGGCGCGGGCTCGCTGCAGCGCCGCCGCCGCCGGGGACTGCGTACCAACCTGCGCACGCGCACCAGCTACCCGTACCTGTCGTGAGGAGCTTCCGTGCAGTACAATACAGGAGCTCAAGATGTCTGTTTATGTGTACAGGGAACTTGCAAACATAATAAAAAATACCCAATTAATTTTAAGTCTTAGAATTATTCTCCATTTTCATTTTATTATGAATTACATCTTACGTATAAGTCTAGAGGTAATTCATAAAATATTGTATTTTGTAATGTTTGCAAGTTTTATTTCATAAAACAGATTTTCCAATATTGAACAGGGGTGGAGTGTCTACGAAGCTGTTGAAGTGTTGTGAAATGTAAATAAAACGAGCACGCTAATCAATGCAAAGGCTTTATTTCGACTTTATAAACAGTCCTTACTATCTAATAATTAAGTAACAATGCGTGAATGCGTTATCGTAAGCCATCTCGTAATTTTGTGCGGCGCCATCTCATTACACGGATTGCCATCGTTATGCTCGTTCGACGGGCAACACTGACGCGCGACACCGTCGCACGAATGTTGCCCATCGAGCGCTATACATATACAATAAATATATTTGTTTATAAATATTCGTCGGTCGGCGCGTATCGTTCGGCGACGCGCGCCCGCGCGGTTTGTCTTTTAACGTAACAAATATACAAAATCGTTATATACATGCGGCGCGCGTCGGGCCTAGCACCACAAGTGGAATGTAGTCGCGTCCGCCGGCGCGCGCTCACTCGCGGCCGAGCGGCGGCGGCGGCCCAGAGGGAGCGGGCTGGCGGGCGGCGTCGCTTCACAGCGGCGGCGGCCCGTTGGGGTAGCGCAGCACGGGCTCCAGGTCCAGGCCGCCGCAGCCGTCGCGCGCGGGCGGCGCCAGCGCGGCGGCGCCCAGCAGCAGCAGCAGCAGCGCCTGGAACGGCAGCGACGCGCGCGCCACGCGGCACACGAACCGCAGCCCGCGCTGCACGCGCCCCAGCGCCACCTCCTCCGTCTCCTCACTCGCCGCCGCGCTGCACACGACACGCACTCTACTCACTACTCTCGCTTGCCAAATATTATTTACTTAAAAGTAAGGCAAAGCTTTTTTATAAAAAAAAACATATTTACAATAACTTAACATGACACAGAGTAAGTAAAAAATACAGAGAACTCATTCTGACGTCTATTATTTTTTCTTTATGTTTTAAAACAATATAAAATATTTAAAATATAAAAATGAATACGCTAAATAAATCACACAAAGCGCTAAATATTAACTACAGCTCTAGTCTGACGGACAATAAGGTCAATTAACAATTGCTTAATAATTTGTTATTACCATAATAATTCAATAAATTAAAATAGCATTTATAAACTTCCATATTGTTCGTCCTAAATAAAATTGTTTTCCCACCAGTGGGTTTACGTCTACAAAACAACTAATTTTACTATTGTGTAACCATCCAATCAAAAATACTGTCATTCAAAGATATTTAATTAATTCTATTATTCTTGATTATTAAAACTATCAGAGAACATGATATATCGTCAACATCAATATTAGGCAAATAGATATCCCTGCATAGTTAACTTTCGGTTGCGCTATAGTTGAAGTTGCGAGACGTCCTAACACTTTAAACATTTAAGTTTAACTACAGAGCATTTAATGAAACGCCACCTATCCCTATTATTATAGTTACCAGATGCCTGAAATTCTAACAATTGTTTGTTGATTTAACAGCACTAGACCTAGTCCCAACTCTGTATTCATTTGAAGGTATTTTTAATCTATTTTAGACTATAGTTAAGTGATACTAAGCAGTTAGTGTACTTACTCGGATTCGTCAAGCGGAGGCAGGTTCAAGGTGGAAATCTGTTCGTCGTCCTCCTCCATAAGCTAGGGAGACAAGAATACGTCAACATACGGTGCTAAGCGGCTACGTGTGGTGTTAGACGGCGTGACGGATTGCAAACTTTAACTAAAGTTTAGTTTAACTAAAGGTTAATGTTTAGTTTAATTATTCGATACTACCTACAGTATTTTTTCTTTTTGCATAACGAGTTTTATAAAAAATATTTGTAATTTTTATAAATTTATATTTTCCTATACTTTTTTCTTAAAAAAAGGTAATTTTATTCTCAAATCAAAAAAGTCAAAGGAAAATGTGTTTGCAATTCGACACACCGTTTACATCTATAGTAATATATTTTCTAAATTAATTCTAAATCGAATTATCAGTGGACTCTGATTACTGTCATGGTCGCTAGTTGTACTAATAGATAAGCTTGCTCGTGAAGTCTCTGCCGAACAACAGTGCTCTGTGGCAGATCAAGCGTGGGTACAAACGGCAAACTAAACTCAATGAACGTTTTTGATAAACAGTTTTTTAAATTTGGAATATAAAAATAGAATTTCACGTTTTCAATGTTCAAAAATAACCCATTCATAAGAATATTAGGGTGTAATACTTTGTAAATATATAAAATTTTATTCCATTTTCATCAAATTAATATATTTTTTTTATGAATTGAAAGCCAATATTGACAATCTTTTTTATCATTACCGTTATTGACTACATAAGTAGTAACATCTAAACTGGGTTATATGTTCTACCCACGATGTTTACAAGTACGGAGGTACGACTATAAGCAGTAGCCCGGTGTGGCGGGCGTGTGGTTACCTGCGGCGCGGCGGCGGCGGCGGCGGCGGCGAGCGCGGAGGCGGCGCGCGCGGGGCTGCGCGCGAGCGCCGCGCCCAGCTTCAGCGCGTACACGCCCGACAGCTTGCGCAGCGATTGCAGCCGCAGCCGCAGCTCGCCCAGTCTGACACACAAACAGATTGCTTTGTCAATCTCTGAGTTTATATATGAATTTGGTCCTTCGAACCGGATGTCAATGATAGAACACAGTTTAAATGTTTAATATATGATATCTATGCTTCAAAAATGCGTTGTAAAATTAATTTAAATAACTTTTTCCAGCCGGATCAAATAAATGATTATTAGATTATTAGCGCAACACAATCTACTTCTGCCGGTAATATTAGTAAAGATGTTGCAAATGTAATTATAATGTACCTGCGGCAGATGTCGTCAGCGTTCGGCGGCGCGTCGGCGGCCCGCAGCAGCTGCGCGGCGTCGTGCAGCGCGAGCACGCGCGGCTCAGCCTGCTGCAGCTCGTCGCGTAGCTCGCTGAAGCGGCGGAAGTCGCGCTGCAGCTCGTCGGCGGGGCGCGACAGCCGCAGCGGCTCGCGCGCGCGCACGCCGCGCTCGGCTGACGCCAGGCGGGATACTAGCTCCACGACTGTTGGCAAATTCAGATTTAATTTAATCTGCCTTTTATATTTGGTATAATAACACCGAAAATATAATATAATGTAAGCATGTTAATCTGAGTTCTTGTTTCCTTAAACAATTATTATGAAAACTTTATTTATACTAGATTGTTAATATTAAATGGTATATTGTAAAGTACAGACCGATGTCGTGGAACTGTTGGTTGTGCACGAGCGCGTGCTGCAGCGTGCGCTGCCGCTCGGCAGCGCGTGCGCAGGCGCGGTCCCAGCGCGTGTTGGCGCGGGCGAGGCGCGCGCGCACGCGCTCGGCGTCGGCGGCGCTGCTCGCGTGCGCCGCCACGTGGCTGCCCACCACGTTCAGCGACACCACGATCGACTTGTGCGAGTCCAGATCGAGGAGGAATTCTCGGTGGTCCTGCAACAAACAACACATTCGTATTTCACGATCACTATAGAAAAAAATCGTAAACTTCTTTTAAAATTACTATCACCTCTGCTCTTTATTTATACTGCTTTAAATAAATTATTGGGAGATTATTTAATGAAATATTTTATCAAAATACAAATATTAGTACAGAAGATGATTAACGAAGCTAAGACGACCTTTTGAAGCATCTATAAAGACTAAATAGCTCACTGGATTTGCATTTTCACAATTTCCAATCCTGTACCTGTATAGCGTCTTCGAGTGCGTCGTACTGTTCGGGCGGGTCCGTGCGCGACTCTTCCGTTGCCTCTGCGAACTGCAGCCACTGCTCCAGGCGCCAGAGGTCGTTGTCGAGTTGTTTCCAGTTGCGCTCCGAGCAGAGCGGGCACGTCAGGCGGCCGGACTCGCTGCAAACGATACTCGGTTCTAGTATGTTGCCACGATTCATAGATGGCGTTACTAGTCTACGATTACTACTTTATTGACAAATGCGTCCATATTTTTGCCAAAAGACTTTTATTAATATTCATATTACTTGTAAATAATCAAATAGATCACTACTGAATATAGTTTTCTTCAATGTTAAAGACTTTTCAAAAATATTACGAAAAGATTCTTAACCATAGTTTTGTAGTTTCAGGGAATCATATATTTTTATATGGGCGCATTTAAAAATTAAAACTGAATTCTAATGTTATATTAATATAAAATTAATAACATTAAATACCACAATTGTATAAAAAAGAAAAACACTACTAACACAACTAAATTACAAAGCAATATAATATCAAGTGCTACTACATGTGCTTTTGTATTGAAACTAAAAGTGCTTTATAAACTTTACAAAGTGCGCTAACTACAACCATGCAACTTTTTTCTATTCCTTGCTACACAACATTACTGTTAACAATAACAAAATACAGATGGCATTGTTATAAACTTTGCTCTAAACAAATTGTTATTCAACGATAACAGATGGCGTTAAACAGAATCCATTAAATTTATAAAAAACTTTTACCCGCATACAAATGTAGTAAAATAACAGTTATTGTGTAGCAAACATTATTTAAAAGTAGTTATTAATATAATTAGGTAAGCCAGTACTCACTGTTCGCACGTGAGCGCGTACGATGCTGAGTGGGGCAACCTATAGGAACCAGAAAACGCAGTGTTTAGAGCATGCCGGGTTAGGAAGCTGTTACACACGTTGTAGACTGAACAAAACATAATCTGATATGCCATGTATCGAACTATAGTTTGTGAACTATGAATATCTCACTGATTTATAATTAGTTTTGGATTTTTTATGACGTTATAATTCAATATTTGTAAATAACTTTATTTATAATTAGCAACTTGGCAAATTTAAAAATTAAGAAAAATAATAACAAAAATTGTAAGTATATAATTATAGATGGTGTTTTCTACCTAATACATTCATAGGGACGTATATACACGGCATATCCTTCTTTCATTATTTAGTCTACAAAATCACGACACAATTTTACAATTTTAGAATATAATTATTTAATTTTTCACAAATAATATACACCGAAACAGATTCGATTAAAAATGTTGATAACTCGAATATTTCATATATTTTTTTAAGAAGAAATATTTTCATTAGTAAGGTAAATGCTTACAATGATTTTGTTGCTTTAAAATTATAAAAACTACTGATACATTTTTATCATATTTTTTTTTTAAATAAAGACGCAGCCGCAATTACGTGCTATGACGAAATACAACGTACTATCACGTCATATAAATCATTCGATAAGCGATATCGTAATCAACTACAATATCTGACAGAGACTAATAAACATATAAATTCAATTCACAAAGATTGAAGTATTCCGGAACTAAATATAATCTACAATCACTGATATAACCATTTACCTTACATTAAATTTTTATCGAAAATTATTGACAAATTCGAGCAATATCCAAATAGTAACAGCGGCACCGCAGTCACCGCAGTAACAAGCCCCGTCACCAATGCCAATCAGTGCTATGTGCTACCGTCAAAGAAAAACAACATCGACAAATATCAAACGTCGATACTGTGAGTGATTGACAGAAGCATTTGTTTTTTTACCTGTCAGAAGTAGTTAGCAATCTACGCATGTGTTCTAGCTAGTGTTATTTACAGTTTGAGGAGCTTTGCTATACAAAAATTAACTTTAATAGTTACTGAGAGAGTCTCAAATCGAAATGGCATTATGTCAAATCGACTCTCAACCTTTATGGGCGGGTAAAATTATTTTAATATTCCCAGCAAAAGTACTGAGAATCCAACGATATCAAGCATTTGTATTCGTATGCTGTACTACAACCCAAGCTGGACTAACTCGTCAATCACACATCAATATCTTTATTCGTGTATTCAATACAAAAGACACTAACCTCAGGTTGTTTATCTGCAATTCTCGCTTCTTCGCTTGAGCGAGAAGATCTTCGTATCTTAACGACAATGCTTCTACGTCCTTCAGCATCGCTTCTTCTTCCGTCGCGTCGCACTCAGTGAGTAGCAACTCTGATAAATGCTTGGCTAGCTCAAGAGTCTGTCCAGGTTTGGCTCCGGCCTTTGCGATTTCCTTAGCGGCTGTGGCCAGTTCTTCGCTGTTGGCGTTCTCTTTCGTTTGCTGCTGTAATGCGATTCTGAGTGCTTCCAGAGATTCTGATGTTTCCCTGACCGCCGATGCGAGTTCGTCGCGGTAGGTTTCCTTAGATGTGAGTGTGTCAACTTGGAGGGCGGCGTCTGTCTCCCATTTAAGGGTGTCCACCTAATGGAGTAACGTGATAATGTAGATGGAACTATATAAATACTATTGAAATTCAGAGAGTCCTCCAAAAAATTATTCATAATTCCTTTACTAACCATCACAAACGAGTCTTATTTTCTTACTTACCATTAGTATCTAAGATTTTAAAGGTAATCTTACCTGAACAGCGGAGTCGACGTCACCCACGACCTCCGCTCGGGCGAGGTCCAGCCTCATCCTAACGTCAGCGTACAGCGCGCGGTACTCGGCCACCATGTCGGACACGCCGGACACCGTCGACACTGCCGACGCCAGGCGGTCGGCTTCTTCTACTAGTGCTCGGCACTCGAGCAGTTCTTGTTGTACGCCCTGATGAAGATCAAATATTGTTAAGATTATCAGATAATAATGCGAAGAGTTGACGGTAAGCTAAGTAAGCTAATTTCAGTTGTGCAATTTTCCCTCAACGTTTATCGATCGCTAATATGTCTAAGGTCCAGATATTGGTTATAAAATTGATTTTATTTGGAAGATTACTTGCAATCATATAATACTTACGTCTAGTTCCTTCAAGGTGGCGACTTTGTCCAGCGGCGTGGGGGCGAGATGCAGAGCTCTCGTCAGCCGGACATCTGCCTCAGCCAGCGCGACTACAGCCTTGCCGTGTGCAGCCACGAACTGCCTGTGTGCGTCAGCTCCGGCCGCGTCCACTCGGCCTCTCAACTGTTGCCATCTACGGACCGCAGCCCGTAATCTCGCAGCATCATCTGCGCCCTCACCGCGGAGCTCTACTCCTCTCGCCGAAGCCACACGGCTGTAAGCGTCTTCCAGCCGTTTGATATCAGCCTGAAGAGCCTCCAAGTCTTTAACAACAGCCTTGGATACACTCTCGTCTTCAGGTTCTCCGCGCTGTTTCCTAGTCTCTATCTTCTCTACTCTTCGTTCTATAGAATCCAGTTTCTTTTCAATCTTTGGCAGGAGCGATGTGGCCAATTCAGCTGATTTGCGGATTTCTTTCAGAGCAGTCTTACGTTGTTCGGAAATGTCACAGATGTTCTTCCATTTCTTTTCGACAATGTCAACACCAGTACGGAGATTCCTCAAGTCAAAGTTGCCTTTGAGAACGTCAGGATCGTTGAAAACAAGTTCGCAGAGGTTAAGGGTTTCGCCCACCTCTCCGCTCTCTTGCTCTATGTCTTTATGGATTTCATCACGATCTCTGAATTTTTCATCAACAGCTTTGCTGGTGAGGTATTCCAGGACTACAGAAGTGGTCAGTTTTGATTCAATAACATGTAATTTCAGTCTAATTTCAGTTAATCTTTCTTCAAGTTGTGTGATGGTTTCCAGGAGTTCTGTGATCTTCGCGATTCTGGACCTACCAGTTTCTTGAAGTCTTTGCCAGCGCTCTTGTACATCTCTTAAGTGTTTGGATGTATTTTTGCTGTAAGATTTCTCGTCCTTTTTAGAAATTTCAATTAAGGTATTGCCAGTTTCAGCGAGCCATTCAAATTCGCGTTCTTTAAGTGCCGTCTCCGCTTGGATGTCAGCGTTTATCCTCCTAATCAGATCTTGTGGGTCAAGCGCAGTGATTTCACTGCTTTGACTGGATTCGAGACGTGATTCAACAGTGATCAACCATTCTGAGAATCGTTTAAATCGTGAGTCAAATATAGTGTAGATTTCTAGTCTCTCTTGTAGTCGGTGAATGATAATGGAAAGTTGGTGTTCTAAATCAGCTCGCTGCTGACGTAACTGCCAAACCCTTTGGTTGACTATTCTCATGTCCTGGGGGCTTAGGCATTCTTTAAGTTGCTCCTGGATGACGCTCAGAGCTTCAATTTGTGTTTCAGTCTTTTCAATCTTTGTCCTTAAGTCAGTGTACTTTTCTATGGCCTTCTTTAGTTGTGGTCGAGATAATCTCTCTTCATCGGAATAGGAGATAATTTCGTCTTGTGTCTTTGAGAACAGTTTGTGCAGATCATTGGTCAATTTCTCGTATTCTCCGATGAGACCTAGTATGCGAGTTAAGAAGTCTCTCCAGGTGTCGAGACTAGCTTGTAAGTTATCGACTCTCTTCACGATACCCGCGTATTCCATCCTGACTGACGCCGCGTATGCTTCCTCCGTGAATTCGAGTACTTTCTTGAGATCCACTAATAATTTGTCAGTTTGTTTCTTACCTTCGGGCACTTTGTCCGAGAGATTCTGTATCTTAGATAGTATCTTATGTATCCTCTTGATGTGTACGTATCTGAGCTGTAGTTTTTCCTTTTCACGTTCCATTTCTTTGAGCCATCGGAGTAATTCCGTGTATATCTCTCTGTAGTCGTCCCACGCGGCTATGCGCGTGCAGACCTCGTCGTGTCTCTCGACAATACGCGCCAAGGTTTCATTGTGAAGGTTCGTTAGTGTATCGAATTTGTCCGCCAAGTCTTTGTTCTTTGTTTCCCTGTTCTCGTTCATGAGTACGGACCTCTGCGATGTGAGGAGGTTCTTGTGTACCCTGCATAGCCGTCGATGTTCAGTCAGATTCTCGTAGTCTGCGGGTACGGAGCCAGAGAGGAATGATTGTAAATCTATCAGGTACTCGTGCCACAGTCTGAGCGCGGTGGCGGCGTCTCCAGACCTGACTAGCGCCGTGGACAGCCGGTGGTAATGCAGGAAGGTGTCCCTGAACATCGCCTGCCATAGCTCCAGGATCCTCACGATCGAGTGTTCCTCAGAGACATCCCGGTCTATGTCCGGCAGTTGTTCTTTGGCCGGAGCGATTTCCGCCTCGCCTTTACCAAGGGCGATCAGGTTGTCCCGTAAAGCTATCAGTTTTTCTTCAACAATTTCGCCATCTTCGTGTAATGGTGTCAGGTCCTGTGAACAATCGAAATAATATTTTACTTTTCATAAACTGCTCATGCCAAAGTAATACGTGCAAGTCCATCAATCTTTCTGTTGACACTTATGATGTCGGTTTAGAAATGACGCACAAATCGCACCTCGCACGTAAGAAAATATTTACTTTTCAAAACGTTTGGCAGTTTTGGAATAATTAAAAATACATTATGAGAAGCCTATAGGTATCATACTAAATCCAGTAAAATTAGTTGCCATATGAGTTATTAATAATTATATAAGTATAGATATTTGACGCTGATAACTTTTTGTCATTAAAAAGGCATTTGCGAAAGTTTTGCTGAATTAATCATGAAAATTGACTAGCACCTTAATTAAAGAGACCACGCACTAATTAACCACCTTCGTATATTAAACGACCACTATCATCCTATTGTTCTATAAAAAGGTACCAATTATAATGCATAAGTATAGAAAATTACCCAATCCTTAAACATCATAAATCTTTCCAACCAACCGAATGAATAATATCTATAGTTTCATTAACGGCACTTTATGTATTGATGAAGTGGCATGAAAGGACAATCAATAAACCGATGTACCGTTCGGTATAAATAATTCATTGTAGGTACCGCACCGGGCCGTTATGCAATATCGGCCATTTGACATAGGCTTTCAAATGATTTCATTGGCTTGATTATTGGATACGATGGGGATAAATTGATTTTTATTGGAAGTTTGTTTACATACAATTATATGTATAGTGCAGGAAGAATAAGGCTGCAAATAGTCGCTACCAAATAGTATATATTATTATACTATACAAGGAAATAAATTTTAAGACGTGGCATATTTAGAATGCCTCTGCCCAACCCAAGTCTAAAGGCATTATCTTATATAATTAGTAACAATTTTCTTTCAATAATGCTTTCAATAATAATGCAGCTGTTTAACTATAAAACTAGACAAAACAGTTCCACTCATAAGAGATACTAAAATATCTGCTACTGCAATATTATAAAGGTATAGTATAGGTACATATATATGTAAGATAGAATAGTATTAAATTCCGTGAGCTAAGTTAAACAGGATCCAATTTAGCCGGTAACCGCCCACCGTCCATATTAGGTTCAGTTAGAAATAGGCCACCGATCATTTGTCATAATTATTGCTGAAATAACAAATTGGAACTAAAAGCTCCTGTTCTAATCTAGTTGTTAAGTTCTGAATGATGTACGACCGAGTATAATGAAACGGAAATCCTAATAGCATATAACGCTATTTTATTTGATACTTACTACTACTTGCTTGATGACATTAAGTTTGTATTAGGAAATAATATTTCTGATTCGACAATACAAAATAATCGTCATTAAATAGTAACTAAGATCGAACCCAGAATCTGTCAGAAGTACGCTGCTAGATCAATGTCACCTTTAGACAAGTATCAACAAAGATACAATAGAAACGTACCTGTCTCATATCACACAGCTTCTCTTTAGCATGGTGCGCCTTAGCGCGCGCCAGCTGCCTGGCCTCGCCAAGGTCCGCCAGGGCTTGTACAGCGCCGGCCACCAGCTGCAGTCGGCGGGCCAGCGCGTCAGCGTCAGCCTGCAATGCCCGGGACCCTGTCTCCGCAGCCACACGAGCCGCCAGAGACCTCAGTTCTGCCACCCGAGCCTCTTGTTCCAGGCATGCCTGTGACAAAGGAAATTAGAATTTAGTTATTTATTTGTTATAATGTAAAACTTTTGGATCTCATAGTACGGGAAGTTTAAAAGGAAATAATCCATACTGTTTAATATAAAATGTCTCAAAATGAATAGGTAAAACGCTTTAACATCTCAATAATTAATAATTAATCGACAATTATTTGTAAAATGAAACGTCTTCTAGCACGTTGTGCATGTTGAGATGTTTTCGCTCATTCTGACGTAACCGCAGGATGCTGTTCCCGTTCGTTCGTTGATAACGCGTGATAAACACATCGGATGCAATACTGTCCTTGCGTAAAATGAAGAAACAATGAAGTAGGACAACACCGAGAGATACTTTTCTGGTAACTTTTAAAGGTATATTGAAATCAATAGTAGATTTGTTTTTGATATAATATTCTTTTATTCTTTTTGACCTGTCTTTAAAAAGCTGTTGCATTGTCTACGACAGACGTAATCAATCATTTTTCATTTCTTATCAAAGGGCAGTGTTTTATTGCAATCGCTTTGCCATGACTGGAGATATTTTTTATTAATTGTGTCTATCGGGAGCAGTATCGTTACTTTACCATGGTCGCATAAAAATAGTATCAATGCCAGATGCACCGCTTGCCAAATAATTGTTTATTCCAATGTAGTGGGATGTTAATGGAATAACGATTCTAGGTCCGTGTACGTGTATTTAGATTTTTAATAGGCATCTGGTATTTGTCTAGAATGTAAAGTACCTAAATTAATCTATCCAGTAGGTAATATAGTATGAGAATTGATATACCGAGTCTTAGGAAGACAAACACTACAGACCCTGGAAGAGGAAGTCAAGAGAAGTTAATTTTCTTCTAGGCTACCAAAACAATCTCACGTTTTTACATTAGCATCAAAGCAAGTATTTCTTTGTTTCAAATTAATTCCAAGACTTGTTAAGTATTACAACGGTCCAGGAGTAGCGGACTATGTTCACATTCTGCTATATAAATATATTGCAGACATAAGCTTCCTTCTACAGACAACTGCAACAAATATGGAACATTATAATCGGCGGGAAGCGATCGTTTCCTGACGCCGCGGCCATTAGTACCGGCACACCTCACGTTTCTAAACTAATTGCACTATATTGTTTCATGTTGCAAATTAAATACATAACAATGAGCCGTAACACCTCAATATGGGTTGAATATTGAGGAACCGATATTGACGTGAGATATGATTGCGCTTTCTTTGTTTTTTTATTTGTATTGTGATTCACGTGAAAGTGTAGAAATGCATTATTCATCCGCTTCCCATCATATTTATTAGACTACCATATTTGGAGTTATTACTAACATAAGCCTCGAAAACTGTTGAGTCGTTTATACGTGTTGCACTAACTATTACCGGTCTCCTTTTATTATTTATTGTATCTATATTCATATACAGTTGGTTATAAAGCAACTATTCTATTTATTTATTAGTTTAAGTATTATTTATTTATTAGTTTAAGTATTATTAGCCGATTTATTTATTAGTTTAAGTATTTTCCATCACTGTCAATGTCTGTTACTTCGTTATATGTATTCTAAATTCTAGATGTTGTTAATCATGTTTTTTTAGTATTAGTATCTTTAAGTTGTATTGTCACTTAGACACCCAGTGCCAAAATATATATAAACTGTGGTCATGTTGTGTCCATCTGTTATTGGAGATGCAATTGTAATAGTGTATATGTATATGTGAAGCTATATGTGTTTTTATATTGTAATCTCTGTAGATGGTCCTGAATAAATTAATAAATTTTATGAAGAAAAATCATGGTGATATTGCAGATCTTTATGCAGACGAATTTGCATTACATTGTTTATATTTTGCTTTTCGCTAAATACACTAAACACAACAGTACTGCTATTTAGTTATGACAATAACACTATTTCATCGAAGTTTATCCATTCATGCTGTGAGAAACATATAACAAGGTTTGAGATAAAATTCTTTTTAACCGACTTTAGAAAAAGAGGAGGTTACTAATTCGACGAGTATTTTGTATAGATACAGTAGTAATTGTTATGCAATGTAATCTCGACGTTACAATGAACGCGGATGCATAAACAGTGGAAACCACTCAAGTGCCGATGTTCATAAGGGTTATGACTTTGTACGTCTACGGCTTAAAGTTAGAAGTTTAAAGGAGTATAATAATAAGTAACATCTGCGAATCGGAATTACTTAGCTGATAAACGATGCATGCATTCTATGCAGAGTGCACTAATAAAGTTCCTAAAACTGAACGGTCACGAACTATTTACATCTTTCATTTTCAAACAATCTAATGTAATGAAGAAATTGTCGAAATAAAAATAGCAACTTATTACTGTTGATTAAATAAGTAGCCAAACTCAAACATCTAACCTGAACAAAGATAGTTCTCACAAAACAAACGCCACAAGATTTAAATCCTCGACCATAAAAGAAATAACGAAAACACTTTCATGTCAGTTAATATAAATTGGCACTAAAAGAGGGAGCGGCGATTGTCGGGTATCGATTGCCACTCCTGCAAAGAGGAGTGCTAGAGCGAGGGTTCGCGAACTGGTAGGTTGGAGGAAGGGCAAAATTTACACGACATGAAGAAAGGTTTGTGAGTACACGAAACGCTTCTTGCACATTAGGATTCCTATATTATTTATGAGTCTAGTATTACACTTAATTTATCAGATTTAGAGAATTTGGCAATCAAAGAAGACGGCGTGATTCCTTTGATATTTATTTTAGATATGATTTTTTTTTAAATCATTGTAAGCCGCTGAGGATTAGGTAACATATGACTACTCAGACTTCTCAGGTATTTACGATGTTTGATAAATTATTTCATGCTATGGTGTGATCGTAGGGCTTATATACCTATGTTGATATCGCCTTGACCATGACATTGGTTAAGGATGTTTAACAACAGGATATAAATACTAGGAAATATTCCTCTATTACATTAATTAGTGCATATTTAATTAACACGTGTTTATTAGTTAAATTGTTTATTTAATAAATATTTAACGCTGTGAAGTCACCATTTATGTATTTAAATAACTTCGCTTATCTATTATTAGTAACAACATTTGGTACAAAAAATATTTACGTGTTTAACTATCAAAGAAAGTTCTAGATGGAATAAGGGATGAGCATTGCTTATTTCTGCCGTCAAATAACAGTTACATGCACTGTTTGCCCCGTTTCGGAGGACATATTGATCAGTCTAATCACAGGGCAATATGAAACTTATCTAAGTATAAAGTTTGAGATTGATGTTTGCCATACAGTACCACGAACCCCTTAATTCCCTAACAATATTATATTAATATGGAAATAAATACGCGCTTACACTATTAACACGTGTTTGTATTTTTCGGTAGAACCGCGTGCCAACAACACTGCATCCCGATTGACGCATACCCGATATCATGACCCGACGAGGTCAATCCAGAAAAAGCTACTGACGTCAGGATGTTAAACAGAGGAAGTGGTTGCAGATTGCGTTTTTGTTTATTTAAAACTGTTTTGAAATTGGAATATTTTAATAACATTAGTTTCATATATAATGTTGTAATACGTTTAACCTATTCAGCCATTGCAGCGTGGGGTAGATTTTTTTTTGTTTCTTTGCTACGAGCTTGCCGTTCGCATGATGGCAAGCGATACGACCGCCCATAAACAGTGGAAAAACCATCTAACAACTTGGATTTACAAAGTATCGTTTGGTATTCCACTGCGCTCGCCATTCCGAGACATTAGATGTGAAGTCTTTTTATGTCCAGTAGTTACACTGGATACAATGTCTTTCAAACTGGAACACAACAGTGACTACACACTGCTGCTTGGCGGCAGAAATAGACATTGCGGTGATACCTACCCAGGCGGAATATCGCATATGAAAAAAAAATTCCGCAGTACTTGAACATAAATACAACTGTATGATGTACAAATATTTGTCTATCACAAATCCCGTGAGCAAGAACGCTCGCACCATCTCTGTCCAAATATAATATAACTTTCACAATTTCACCTCAACAATATGTAATACGTGACTCAATGCAACCAAAATTCACTTTCGATCGTATTCATAATCGTAATAAATCGATTTATTGGCCACCGGAGTCAACAGTATAATAATTTTAAATAATCCAAGCAACTGTTTTCGTTAATTTTCGTTCCACTTTCGAATGTTTTCATTTTGTTGCAATTCGCAATTACTTTGACAGGAATAGGATTCTATGATTTCCTATCAACATTCTTCATCATTATTTCTCGCAAGTCATTTTATATGACATCATTATCACTTTCATAAACATCTAAGCATTTGACAAAACTACCAGTATTTCTAGCAAGTCGTTTTATTTCACATCATTATCACCTTCATAAACATCAAACCATTTAACAAAACAACTATTTTTATTTCAGAAAATAACAACTTTCGCCGAATTTCTCATTATAAATTCTACAAGAAATGATAAACTCCGTAATGAACAATAGAAGCACAAAACTATACGGCTGAATATTCTTCATCACATGGCTCGTAAGGCGGACGGAAACGCATTGCTAAACGGTTTCACATACACCCAGCACCACTCACAAGTTGCACTGAACCACACCAGATTGCTCTCAGTTTAAATTTAACTGTATCGGAGATCTTGTTAATGTTATAAACCAGACGATACCAATCGACTATTGCAATTCCTGTTGAACTCATTTCAGATAAGCAAGCATTGCGTAAATTGGAGCTCGAAATCAAAAGGGAAACTAGTAGCCATAGTTAGTAAAGGTATTTTACTGTCCATGATAGTAAAAATAGCATTTAAATCCACAAAGTAATTTAAAAGTACTAAACGAAAACGTAAACAATTTAGAAATATTTTCACAACGTAGATTGCAATTAGATCTTTGATTGTAAACATGTCCTAATTCCTTGAGGGTATATTAAAAGATGAAGGTAAACGTGTTGCTAACTTCTTAGTTGAAGTTTATTGATTCCCACGAGTAGGTTCGAAGGTTGTCGAAATTTATGTTTGTGAGGCAAGGGCGCCGCGTTTTCCTCACCGCAATTAACACTAAATACCATAGACTATGGGTTAGGTAGACTTGTCAAGCAAAAAGAGGCACAATTATATGGTCTAAATGATTTAAGGGCATATGAAGACATTTGAAATGGTATAAGCCGAGATCTATAAATTTAACGTTAGTGTAGTGTAGATGATGATAAGTCCTAATTCTAATGCTTTTCCTTAGAGTTTTAACGCAAGAGCTGTTGAAAATCTTTCATTAAGATAAACAGCCAAGCTTAAGAATATCAATCCTGAGATATACAAGAACATTTAATAAAATAAACTCTAGTCGTTAGAAAAGTAAAACAGTACATAACTTATAAACAAACACGACCTATTTTCAAGATAATTATGGCGCAATACAGTCGAATCTCATAAGGTTCTCAAATATACTGAACGAATGAAGGCACAGAAAAGTTTAACAGTACAAGCTATCTGAAGCATCACCTAAGCAACAAATCCGCCGAGGTGTTAGCGGTGAGAACATAACACCATTTCCTTTTCAAACTAATCTCGATAGTTGTCGGTATCAGTTGCCAGCTACAGCCAATAAGCCCTGATTAACTGAGCTCGGAGACAAAAACTAGTTCTGGTAAGAGCTGCAAGATGTCACTGTATTAAGGTTGATACGTAAAACCCCGGATGTTTAATTAAAGGGGTGAAAATATTAATATTGTGTACGAAATTGAAAGATACAAAGCTGTTTAAGCAAACATTGAAAATATGTATATTGTGTTTGCTTCTATAATTAAAAAGGATGACAACAATCATCGAAATATGGTGATTCATGTTCTAGGAATTAAAAGCAAGATTAAGATAGGAATTTTTGTAATTCCTGCTATCGATGACATAAGATTGTGTGGATTTTCACATGGTATTTATTGCTGGGCTGCTTTATGATTTTGTGCTTGTAAACTTCTTTAAGTTTAGTTTTGAAAATGTCCTTCGTCACTTTGATGACTAAAATAACTGGCAGAGCTCAAGGCGCGACACACAAACCGGTTTCGATGCGCAAATGAATAATTTGAATTTAAATGTAATGTCTACACGATAAGCGATTTTTCATGTCAACGTCGTAAATACATCCGCAATTTTATAGATGGCGCCACTTTTATAGGTTTTTTGGTGGAGAATATTAACTATGGTTGCATTGGGAAATGTCTGAACCAAATGATAAAAATCGACAATAATTCTAGCTCAGTATAAATACATAAAAGTTTAGGTCTATATGGCTAAAATAATTTAAGTAGAGATATTATTATATTTGCTAACCCTATTTCTTCTCTAAAAAAACAACTGTAACAGTTTTAACACAGATAATTTTCCGTACTGTAATACATTAAGTAACGTAAGATGACGCGTTTATGGATTAAATCACGAATAATTCGTCGATAAGTGCACTTCTATTACATAAAAGAGTAATTTTAGCGCACACACACACACTCATCTTGGATGCAGTTCTGACCTTAATATCAGACAAAATTACAGCAAACATTCCAGAGAAGACTAAAGTTCTTCAGCTGTTTTTTCAATATAACAAGATCGAGGTTAGCGTGGGACGCTAGTACTTCGCGTAACATCAGCCTCCCGCGTGGGTGGTCAAATTGATATCTAATAGACAATCAATAGGCGTCGCATCGCGTCACGTGACGTCAATGCTAAAGTGGCTTCATGGAATTATTTAGCAAATATTTGGCTTGGAGACATCGCGCTGCGTCTATACGCAGTTCCCATTGCTAAATTGAAGTCCTGCTCCAGGCATGTTTCTATAAAAGTACATTTAAAACTTCCTGACGAAATTAAGGCTGTAAACGCCTTATTTCGATGATGATTGGTACACATATCGACCGTGTTCTGGATTAACATGTCATAACTTTTATTCTATTAAAGTATAGAGTGGGAATTTATGCCTGATGATAATTCCAAAGCAAATCAAGTAAAATGGCGACCAACGTCACATATTGTGTCTCTTAACGAATTCTAAACTCGTCTTGCAGGAGGTGAAAATGATTCACCGGGAATGGATTTATTCCCAGTAGGTATGGAGTTCCCCTTTTATAAGGACGGAAATAGCTTCAGCGAACCGTGGACGCAATAATTTCACCTAAATCTTTGGTGATTCAAGGATGAAGAAGAGTTTGGGGACAATTTCAGTAAGTCGTCGAGTGTCGTTTGTTAAATTCATGCGGTTTATAAAATTATATAGTAATACTGTAATGTATAAGCAACAATGGTGAAACTGTATTAAATTATCTACAATTGAGAATTGTGTTATGATGCCAATTTAAGCCCCTCGTCTCCCAGGCTGAATTGAATTTTTTATTACCGTGGCTCAACAAAACAATAATGTCGATGAATAATAAATGTACTGCAAAATTTACCGATGGTCAGAAATAGAGGTTAGGTCCTTAGAAAATCTGGTATGACTTTAAAGCGCATCATCACAGTCGTATGTCATTTACCCGTCACGGCTCAACAGACATAGAGACAACTCTCTATAGCGATCATTTTGCAGATAAATAAAGCACAGTGACTACCAGCAGTTCATGAAATTTCTCACATACCCATAAAAACGTCTATGATTTTAATTCTCATCGCATTCGCGCAAACACATCGCAGTACGTGAGTAATTCTTTTTCGGTTAGTATAATTTTAAACATTAATTTCTTATTCACTGGGCATCGGAACACTCCATGTACAGCCGGCTGATGACTAACTAATGCTTTTGTTTTTTTAATTAACGCCAAAAGTCATCGCATTGGTTACGAGCAAAAAGTCTAGTCTGACTAACTTAAAGTTATAATTTGAACGATGTTTCACTGGCGTGTAACTTGGTTAGTAGCAGACGAATTATTTAAATATTTGTCGGAGTGACGCGACTTCGGATTGATGAGATTTCGTTATGTTTATTTAGTTCAAGTTAATATTTCTTAAGTTGATAATTTTATAGGTTTTAGAAAAAATATATGATGTTGGCTTTGTTTAGTCTAAAGGACACGAATAAAAAAAATACATTCTATATGGCTCAACTGAAATCCAAAGACTAATAAATATGCCGACGATAGGTCAAGAGCGAATGACCTAACGATAACAATAGCGAGTGAGAAATAACAAATAGGTATAAAATGAAGTGCATACAGTGACGTAATGTCTGATGATCTAGTAAATACACTTTACTTTCTAACCACGGTTTATTTTTTCCGATCGATCTCATTTTCCTTCCTTGTTTTGTAACGATTTGAATTGTTTTTGCAATATAGGTTTTGTTTTATATAAAACATTTTTAATCGTTTTAAAAACGTTGATCGTTTTTGTAATGATTACTTTTACTTTTTGAAAGTATGTATTAATTTTTTTATATATTATATTATATTTTTACGAGAAAGATTATTGTCTATGATTTTGAACCGTAATGGCTCAATATATGAGTCTTCCACCCTCAATTATGGCTTAAATAACGTAAACTACGTATAATATCACGAAGAAACAACGATTACAATAATTCTACATCCAACAATGCCTAAAACTGGTTTGAATTAAAAATTATGTTGACTAAGCGCAAATATGTAGAACATAGTCCGCCAGCTGTCTAAATATTGCTAACTCTGCGTCAAATGGCAAAAGTAGGAGAGTGCGCCCTTGAGAGTTGGTAACTTGCTAATTACACCAGCATATCTGTTTCTGTTCGTAATGATGGTATTGATACCACACCATTTTGCTGGATAGACAAATATGTTATTTTTCTTATTATTCAATTATATATTTGCATTCATAATGACACGTTCATTACAGAATGAGATTCGTAATATAAAATGGTTTTGCACAAAATAAAAATTGAATTTAATCTTGTTTCACCAAATTAATGTTTGTTCACCAATAACTGTTTGTACCTACCTAAAGAGGTCTTTTCCGAATTTTTGGTTTTTGGTTGTTCCAAAACTCAACTCACAATATCAATTAGGAAAAGGGCAGAACGAAATATAAAAATGACACATCCGGATTTTTTTAAATTAAAATTGAATTGATAGCTAGAATTGGGGTACTTGCATACAGAAGGCATGCAAGTGTACAAATATTGTATGAATTCAACCATTTGGTATACAAAATGCCCGCGTAAAAACGCAACAGACGCCAAACATAGTTTGCACATTTGCAAACCAAAACGCATTGTCGCCGCGTTCACGTGGAAAACACAATTTATCACTTGGCAAGGTCAGCCGAATGTCTCCTCTCGTGTGTTTACTGAAATATTACAAACGCACTTTTAGTTTTGTTTTTCATTGATACCGAACATACGATTATATTGTATTTTAGAATTTTCCCTTTTCAAGCCATACTGCATAGAAATTCGTGTGTAGTAATGTTAAATAAAGATTTTTGTGATATTTAATGTCTTTATAAAAACAAACATTATGCAAAAGGCCTTTGATAGAAACAAAACAGAGCAAGAAGCAATAAAGATCATCATTAACATATACAAACAAGTTAAACACGCACACAAATGCGCAGTTACTAAACTGTTATCTTTTTATAAACTTCTGGTTTATCAAAGTTAAATAAAAACGGTTAAAAAATGCATGAAATTAAATGAATAAGAAATGCTGTTTACTTTCATTTACAGTAAATAACGCTAACTATACTAACTATTACGTCATTAATATTGTGTATTACGTCAGAAATTCGACATAAAATGATTTTGAGATGGAACTTTGAATTCAGGTCTCCTATTATTGTCGACAAATTGGTTTGATCGATGCAATTGAAGATGCGTTTTGATGGCCTATTATTTGTTGTCTGTTGTGGTGTGGTACGCATCTAAATCAACGAGAATATTAACTGTTGTAAAATCAAAAATTCAAAGATTTATTTGTGCTATTTATATAGCAAAGAATCCGGATGAGGGAAGTAATCTTCCAACATTTACATATCTTACAACGCTCAAATTCAATTCATAACATCGCATTCATAACTACAATCTATTACTATAAACTACTTATGAACTTAATTCTTTTACTAATTTAATAAAAAAAATTATAGTAACCAAATAAATTGACAGTCGATACGCAAATGACGAGTTCACGCGCGCGAAACAGTTCAAATCGGCTCACAGTTCGCATGTTTCAGTTTGGCACATTTAAAACAACGGTGCGAGAACTTTGTCTTAACAAACGGGGTTCTTGAACCTGTACAGCGGCTTAGCGGGACCACTGAACAACCATAACGTTTGCAACCATAAAGCGAAATGCACAAATTTTAAATACCAACATGTAATTAGTACTGAGAGTTAAAAGATGACCAACGCAATGACTAGTACGTATTAATTACGAGTGTTGCTGTCTGTAATCTTTTGTGCTAATTATAAAAAGCGGCGACAGCCTAGTTGAGTGTGGAACGGACTGCCAAGACGAATGTCCGCAGGTTCAAATCCCAAGGGCACACACCTCTGACTTTTCTGAAATCATGTGTGTATTCTTTGTGAATTTATCGTTCGCTTTAACGGTGAAGGAAAACATCGTGAGGAAACCTGCACATCTGAGAAGTTCTCTATAGGAATTTCGAGGGTGTGTGAAGTCTACCAATCCGCACTAGGCCAGCGTGGTGGACTAAGGCCTAATCCCTCTCAGTAGTAGAGGAGGCCCGTGCTCAGCAGTGGGCAAGTATATAATACAGGGCTGATATTATTAATTATCAAGCTATGATCATCATGTCTCAGCATTTGATAGTACAAAAATTAAGCAAAAAATGACAACGGAATAAATAGTTTAATATAAACATCGGAGGTAAGAAACCCAACTAGACCCATCTTCTATAGTTTTAAACTAAATCGGTCTAATGCTATATTTTCTTATAGTATCAAAAGTTGTTACTTTTTATCATTTCTAACATAATAGTAATGCGTATCATGGAATGAAGGAGCATCTATAATTTCTTAAACTCTAATTGGCTGACCCAGTAAGTTTGCGATGATGTACCAACCACGACAACATTACGTTAACAAATGATGATAACTTCACGTGTTGGCAGCATAACAATAATCGTTTTGGAAACTTTTGGCATCACGTATGATGGTAAGGCGCTAAGTGCTGCAAGAATCAGCCATTTGTATTCAAGGCTTTATTATACTCAATTGGTTTTGCTTAAGGACATCGCTTCTTGAACCACGTTTGCTGTTTGAATGAAAATGAACGCTGGCTAACTATCGAAGTTGTTCTAACTTCTGACCTAAACCTTCCTCATCAAACGACATACTAACGAAAACTCACAAGCCTGATTTGTATCTTATTGATAGAACAAGACAAACAACGCCTTCCTTATTAAGTAATATTTGTTATAAAGTAGAAGACCTTTGCGTTTCATCGGGTCTTTTAATAGAATGACACCATCTGGTAACTCGACAGTCCCTTCATGCATTTAAGTCGCAATTATTTCCAATCACGTATAACATAAAATATTAAGTGAATAACTTAGAACCGCAAGGCGTTCACGAGTCTAGATTTCTTGCTTCGACGGTTCAACCGTAGGTATGACCTAACGAAACGCCGGATGATCTCACCACCATTCTGTATTTACACACGTTATACCTAACTCCGCTTTTATAGACATCGCGGGGGCCGTATTATATTATGTTCTATCATAAATTCCAAAATTAATAAAACATGCACTTTTATGTGGGTGAACGCATCGTTTCCATATTGCCCCAAGATAACAAAACCATTCAGCCCTTAACGGCATAGATTTTTCACAACTACCGTCTTAACTGAGATTTATCTTATTAAATCACTCACCTCTTGTAGTGACATTTTGATAAATCACACATTAAACCGCTGACACACATTCCTTATCACCTCTGCTCAATAAAAACAAAATCATATCACACTTTTGACAAGGACACAGCACTGATGGGCGCACCTTTACGATTTTTTACATTTAAAACACTAACTTTTTGCGTGAATTGAAAATTTAATTCAATAAAAATAATTCGTATTTCCAACAAAAGAGTCGGTCGCCGGTCGGCCGAGCTTCCGAATTCAATATGACTTGAATGCGGAGTTCAAAATTTCAAATTTGGAACACCCCGTTTGCTTACAATCGAGTCACGGCCGCGTTCCAAGGTCGCAACATTGTATGCACTATGTACTACATTTATCGCCTAATGATCAAATGGAATTATGCATACGGCTAAGAACTTCACTTGTATAGTGCATTCCACACGTATCAGGCGCACATGCGACGTGCCTTTGAATTTTTAACGCATTTATTATTTTTTATTAAAAATTATTGACGCGTTCTTTTTTCGAAATTTATATTTGGTTTTAATATTCGAGTTTGGTTTCGTTGTTCGTTTGGTCGCGGGTCAGTGGCGCCGTGACGTCCTCGCGGCCGGACGCCCGCCGAGTGACTAACTCGCATTGGCTGTACGCGTGTTATCAATGTGTTATCACAAGGTTCATTATTTCGCGCGGTTCCATTAATTATTTAAAAAGTCCGCATTAATTAAGTATCAAAGGTTTATCAATTCATGCCAAAAGTGATACAGTTACATATATAAAGAAATAATGAAGCTACAGAAACATTATCGTAAATCATTATTATGTTTTCAGGATTTTATCATGGGCTTTGATCTAAATACAGGAGTTTTATCAATTACCGGTTAGATCACACATTACGAATTGAATAGTCGCATGTAAGTTGTGATCTTGACCCTAATATTATGAAGGCGTTAATTAAACAAATTTAGTTAAATTTTAATAATTAAATGGTAATCATTTGACGACATTTCTACACACGAGCAAGTAGAATAAAATGGCACTCAATAGTAAAGCTAACCCCTAGGACCACTGCAACACTGCCCAATTTTTATCTCTGAAACCAACCCAAACGCAACCGCGAGCAAGACCTACTACTAGATTTTTCATTCTATAGCAAAATACCAATAGCAGGTGTTTCTAAGTGAACATATTCCCGCAGTGGCCTGGGAAAGGTCGACCATAACGGGTGGAAAGCACAGCGACGCACCGTGTTTCCATTCTCACGAACCGCGATCACCCAGCAGGATATTTTGATAACAATACCGACACAAAAGCTATTTAATAATAATCTATTTGTTTACCGATGGAAAGCTACCGGTTGTACGCATACTACGCAAAAAAGCCTGCCGCGGTGGCGTATTTATACCGAGTCATGACTACCACGTTCTCTCGGGTTCGATCCCTGAGTCAAGAACGTGGTGCTCAATATTAGCCTGGCTGGAATTGTGTCCGATAAATGCAATTGACTTGTCCCTTACAAGGGATATTAACTAAACCTAATGAAATCTGGGTGTAAACTGTAAACACCTCAGCCTACTCTTAAAAAAATGTGATGCTGCGTATCTTAAAAAAAATAGCTTGTTTTTACAAGGCAGGTTGCGGGGTTCAGTCGACGTGGTACAGGCCGGCAAAACTTTGACGACTATCACGTGAATAATATATTGTTGACAAAACAAAAAATTCCGACATCATTAGTTAATGTCAGAACAAACAGAATAGTTAAGTTGACAATTAGCGTCTGCATTAATTAGATTTATTAGGTGGAATGCCTGCATGCGAGTGTCTCGCTACTTTTTCTATTATTGCCGCCAATCAGTGGTATTCCCGCTGTGGGATGTCCCATGTTTTGATTGTGATTGGTGATTTAAATGTTTAAATGAGGATAATTTTTGGGTATTATGAGAATTAATATTGAAGTCACAGAATGGACAATTGAATAATGATTTCGTTTTTTTACGCGAATGCTAGACATTGAAATAAAGTTATTTTTCGGATTTTATCACGGTTGTATATATTATTATTTTTTCCCGCCATTTGGAAGACTTTGCAGTCTTCATGGTTATTGTGCTGAAGGCTGCACTCTTCGAAACGTCGGGAGGAAATAATAATATAAAAAACCGCGATAAAATACGAAAAATACTTTTATTACAAAGGCACTGAATGAATCCTATGAAATATTCAGAATTCAGTTTCGAGTATCACTCCTAATGTCTAAAAAATAACCTTTTTTAATCTTTAATTATTTATACATATTATAAAACAAAGTCCCTAAAAGATGTCTATCTGTATGTTTGGTATGGAGATAAGTTAAGACTCTGGGAAGGTTATAGGTCTCCTATCCCGAGAAAATATATAGCGGGAATTTTATCCCAGAAAACTCCTTCACGCGTGCGAAACCGCGAGCAAAAGCTAGTATCATATATAACACGCCTATACAGTACTATACAGTAAAAATAAGTATATCGCGCTAAAAGATTATATGTAGCAATTATAAATAGTATGCCTGTAGCTTTATGTATATGTTTAGGGTCAAAGCACTGTCGCCAAGATAATTCAATACATTATTATTAGCTGTCGTCAACTTGTTATTGTGAATTTGTTGTTCGCGTCCATTTGTCTGACACAAAAGGTAATTATGGCACTGTATCGTAGTGCTCGGTAGTAAAATACATTTTGTAAATACATACAATAGTTAGGAGATACGTAGGGTTGCAGGCATATCTTCACTAACATATAAAACTAAAGAGTTTGAACACGTCAATCTCGGGAACTGCTATTTGATTTTTTTTTCAGTTTTGGATATTAAATTGTTTTCTTAAAATTACAAAAAAATATTTTCGTGGTAATATTTAGTTTCCTTTGAAAGTTATCAAGTCTATGTCTAGACAGTACGGTACAGGTTCCGTGCACAATTTCTAGTAAAGGAATATAAAAACAAAGTGCGCCTGCTCTATAATAGCGGTAAACGGAAGTTAGGTTCGTAACTATGCCTGCTATGTCGGATATTATGTGTTACCAGCCTGTCGCCATTCGACGTTTGATTCACGACCCGAATATATTCAGTCGTTCATTCATCCTTTTAATTTCTAATATCGTACTTAAAAATTAAACTGTTTCTAGGACATAATATTAGAATTTAATGAAACAATAAGAGCATAACAACAAGATCTTGTCTTGTTAAATTCAGTGGCCCAGGTTCGATTGTCCGTCGGTCTGATATGGCCTTAAGTAATATTAATACACGAAATGCGAATAAAAATAGTAATCTCGTTTTCAAAATCACTGAACCTACAATTGTACGCGAAAAAGTTTCTATACCACAAAAAAAAATTGAGTTTTACGTCGACGTTTTGGCGGTTATACAGACAACAAAAATTTTAATTATTTTGCCAGTACGATTAAACAATTTTGGTATATTTTGTACAATACCCACGATTTATTAGAGTAAGAATGCAATAGCTTTTAAACGTGCATTTTAAAGTAAATTAAATTATCGTGAAGCTAATAATATATATTAAATTTTGTTGTTAATTTAGTTACGTATCACTTTTGTAGTTTAAACATTAATTATATTCTTGGGTGCTTTATGTTAGGAACACACTACAAGAAACAGTAACTTTATAAAAGTAAAGCTAATTGATACGTATTAGTTAAAGTTTGTATATAAAAAATTTTTATATTCAATTATTCGAATTTATTATTTAAACTGTACGAATAATTCACGAAAATAAGATAAATGTTATTATTTTAAGACTAATAAAACAATTCATTATATAGATAGATAAGAGCATAAAAAGCAATCCATACAAGATCAAAATTTGTCTTGTTATAATTCAGTGGCCCAGTTCGTGCGACCGTCGCACTGTATATGGCCTGCATAATAATAATACTAATTACAGTGCCAAGTAACTCACTCACACTCTTCACTCTCGCGCGAAATCGCGAACCACAATACAAAAGAGTTTGCATACTGACGTTTGGCGGCAAAATAGACAAAATAATATTAAGTCGGAGTCCCGCCTACGACAGACCTTCGTACTGCGCTTAAATTTTTGGCAATACACACGCTTATAGAGCAAAATGACAATTGCCAAATATTTAAGCGCATTGCGTTTGGACTTTGGAGTGCATCGACCCGCGTGTAGGTGCGGCCGTCGCGTGATTACACGTAAAGGTTGTTAATTAAATTAACGTTGCTTTAGTACATTAAAATAATTAATTTTGGTAGGTGCCTTACCGTATACCCACTACAAGTCATGTAATCTAAAAACGATTGCGACGATCGGAGCACATTAAGCTCGAAGTTTCTACGTAAACCAATTTTTTTTTTATAAATTGTAATTAATTTAAAGGTATTAGCTATTATCTGTTGAAACTGCTACGGCGAAACTAATTATATGTATTATTTTAAAAAAATATATAAAAAATACATTCGTACAATCATAATATGTATGTACGTCTTACATCAACGACAAAAGTATGAACAATTTTTTACTTCGATAATAAAACTATTAATAAAATATTATAAACAAGATAAGTAGGAACAGTGCCCCGAACAGAGACAATTATACAGTGTCCGTTACTATAAAGCAAAGAAGTAAAAAACGTCCACATAATTTACATAATCAGTTAAGGTTTTTTGTTTTTTTTTTTGCAAATAAATCCGCGTCGCGTTTACCGTTGTATTGTACTTGGTATCCGAAGTACACCGGTTATTTTGATCCGACCCGTTCAATATACGTTTCGTACATTTTCGGTCAGTAACTCGTTTAAAGGATGTTTGTTTCGGCAGAGATTTTTGTTTATATGGTTTTGATGAAATCAGCTGATGCTGTAATATTGCGTATATAAGTCTACCAAACATACAATTAATATAAAAAATATTGTTTGGAAAGAAAATGGATGTAAAACTATTTATTATTACAAGTAAACACGTGTTTGCCCGTTTATCCTTATTTCAAACAGTACTGGGTCGACGAGTTATTTAGTTTGGTATGGTTTGTATATGACAAAGATTCATTATTACTTCGAAGGTAAGCACGGTTCATGGAATACTATTATTGAAGGAAAACTTTCATAATTAGCGATTTCTCTTCAATTGATCAAGTCACCTATAGATTAACAGTTTTTTGTTCCTTCTTGATCCATACCCTAACCAGGAAAATAAAAAACCTGTTTTGAGCACTATTGCTTTAACGTTTTAAAGTTAACGTAGCCAGTACAAGAAATGACTTCCATAATTTACAACGCGGCGAAATTTTTTATTTTCCCGGTCAGCGTCTGCTCTTCCACCTGTAAAACCCTGCAATGACAGTAAAGCTCACCTGCGCGGTGTCGGGCGCGTCGTCGGGGCGCAGCGCGTGCAGGCGGCCCTCCTGGAACTCGGCGAACGCGCGCACGGCCGCGGCCGCGTCGCGGTACCGCTTCCACAGGTCCACCGCTTTGTGGTACCTGCGGGAGGCGGCCTGTTACTGCGAGATCTTACGAGTAGGCTAATGGAAAGCGGGAGATTACCTCACTAGAATAGCTGGACAAAATCTTGCTTAGTCGACATATGACAGATTGAATAACTTACACGTCCTATTTTCATCCAAAAAATTCCTAAAAGTGTGATTTCCTGTATGTTAATTCACCCATATTTATAACTCAACATGACTAAAATGCAAATACTAAAATAGGTCGATTTGGAGGCGCTTCCAAAAGAGAGATCTAGGTCCCATAGACCCTGATTACAATGTTATGTACTTACTTGTCACACAGCTGCGTGAGATTGGCGCAGGTGTGGTGGTATGCGGCGGCGGCGTCGTCCAACTCCCGGCGGAGCTGCGCCGCGACCGCCGGCTCGGTGGACGCCTCTAGCGGCGCGGCGGCCTCCTTCAGCTCGCCCACCAACTCGCCACTGCGGCGGGTCAGCGACTCGCTTAGTGTCTGTAGAGACGAAATATAGTTACTTTTTTAATGTTTCGGAAGCGCCTTACAAAAAGTTATGAGTATTTATTTATTAGTAAGTGATTACATATTCATTTACTAAGAGGTTTTATCGTACTTTTTTTTAAAGTAATTGTAAAAAATAGTAACCAAATACGTACACATATAGTACTGTAATTCATTGACATTAATTATGAAAACTAGTAAAGTTTTTAATATAAGACAAATAAATTAATTATTAAAAAGAAAATAATATTAATGGGCTTAGAGATAGGGGAATAACTGCAACTGCATCGTATAGATACTGACCTCTAACTTCTCGGTAGCCTTGAGCAGGCGGTCGTAGTCGACCTGTCCCTGCACAGTGAGCAGCTCCACCATGTAGTCGGCCTCGCGCACGGCGCCCTGCACCAGCTCCAGCTGCCGCTCGAACCGTCGCCACAGCGCGACGCGTCCTCGCAGCCGAGCGCTCAGGTCACTGCACGCCGCCTCCAACTCTGCGTGCGTCTCCTGAAGAGCTGAAATGTCTCTCTCCACGCTTGTTGGCGACACGACTACTCTCAAGCTCGTCGGCAGCGTGTGTAATGCTTGTCGCAGCGCTAGTATATCTCGCCATTGAGAAGCCAAGTCCTCGACCAACTTGTCGCAGGTCTGCGAAGCTCGCTCTACCACATCGCTGCCGAGTCTCTCTGCAGCCTCGCATTCTTCTAATGTCAGTCTGGCGCGACGTTGACTCTTCTGGCACCTGGCTATTCCGGCCTGGACTTGCACGATCTTTTCTTTGAGTAACATGCTGCGTTCCAGTTCTTCGGATATCTGGTCATCCAGTATGCCTGACTGAGTCAGCAATGCTCCAAGACGTTCCGATTCTGCAGTCGGGAGAAGACTTAACCTTCCTAGCTCGTTTTGGATTCTGTCGATGCGACCCGTCATAACTTGCAGCCTTTCTATGTACAGGTTCAGTTCGTCCTCGCTCTTTACCACCCCCTTCAGTGCATCAACAGCCGCGCGAAGTTCCCTGAGTTCTTCTTCGAGAATGTTAAGCTTCTCTCCAGAGGAAACGTCGCGATCTGAGATATTCTGAATGGCTGTTGCGTGGATGTTGCCTATCCTCGCGGCGAGATCGTGCCACCTGTCTTCGACCTTGGAGAAGAATTGACGCTGTACCATTTCGTCGGATATAGGCAAAATTTCTAGTGCCTTCTCAAACTGTACTCCTGCTTCGTTCTTCAAATTGTTGTGTACTTCGTGTTGGGCTTTGAGTTCCCAGAATCTACGAAGGTTTCCAGTAGTGGTAATATTCTCTGGCGTGATGAACTCTAGTTCTCTGTTGGCAATCTTCATCCATCCTTCAATGCGGTCAATGAGATGGTCATACGTCACCCAGTTTTCTCTGAATGCCGTAAGACGCGTCAATCTAGAGTCGATGTCTTCTTGTAATTTGAGTAATGTATCGAGTGCCGTAGCACATTGAGTCTCTAGACCAGAACATACGATCAAGTTCTGTAAGCCTTCCGTAATGGACATGAGACGCAGCATCTTGGCGTAGTGATGGGATACATCCAGACTAATAGATTGGTAGAGGTTGATATACTGTTCATGATCCATTGAAGTTACGTTAGTGAGATCTGGTACTCTTTGTTGTGCTACAATGAGCCATTGCTGTTCCTCCTTCATACCCTGTATAAGCATAGTCCACCTGGAAGCAGCTAGCGTCATCTGTTGCGCACGACCGGCCGCTCTGTCTATAATCAGGGTGGCTCTGTCGTGCAAGGAATTGTGCAGAGACGAATATTTCGCTCTCGTTTCGCTATCGAGATTATCTTCTAGAGATTCAAGGATAGCCCTACAATGGCTCAAATTAACGAAGAATTTTCTGTGTTTCTGGATTTCTTCGTGAAGATGGTCTAGATCTGAAACAATAATCTTTCCATCCAAAAGCGCCTCGGCGACGTCGGTGATTTGTCCAAAGTCCTGTAATGTTTGTTCGTATTCTTCCGCTAGTGAGGCAAGTTGTAACAGTCTATCCCTTTCTGTATTAATGACATTCTCTACTTGCCTCGTGTCGTCTTGGCAGTTGTAAAGTTTGGTCGGACACTCTCTCTTCGGATTCTCTTCCAAAAGTACACGGTACCGTTTGAACATCTTGATAACGGTGTCGAAGTTATCCACGTTGTCTGATTCGATTTTGTCCAATTTATCCAGTTTCTTTTGTGTTGGTATTTCCGATAGAATAACGTCGTCTAGGTTGTTTTTAACCTGTTCAACCGATTGGCTTAATCTTTCAGTGTCGTCCAAGAATTTCTGCCATTCCTTCTCTACTTCCTTCACTTTCACCGAGCTTTGTTTGCTCAAAGTATTAACCGCATCCACTTGACGCGTTAATGTCTCGATTAAAGTGATGATTTCTTCGTTCACTTCGGTGACCTCAATAATTTCCTTCAAGTTATGAATGTAGCTTTGTAGTGATTTCAAACGCTCAGTTTCTTCCACAGTCTTGATGCCAGTAACTGTCTCGCGTTGGATCTTGTATTGAATTTCTTCCAGCCAAATCGATATTGTTTCAATAACGATTATTACGCTTCTTTCTGTTCTAGTGGGATCGTGGCTATCAATTGCATTTTTAACTTCATCCAATTCTTTGTTGATGACAAGGTCGTAAGATTTTTCAACAGAAGGTTCCAACAAAGCTACAGCCATGGAATCATCGGGAACATTTCTTTGCGGTTCCATGACCGATTGTGTACGCTTTTCAAGGGCATCGAGTAGACGCGCCTTTTCAGTTTTATGAGGAATGAACACAGATTTGCTCGGCGATGGAGATTTGGACTTAGATCTCTGTACAACATCAGAATATGTTAATTTCGGTTGAGAGACGATATGTCTCGGTAGATCTGGGCTCGCCAACTGTGAAATACCTTCGTCAATCGACGACGGATCTCTACTTGACAAGTCATCACTCGTTGGCGTTACCGAAAGGGAAAGTTCGGTGTTAATGGGATCTGAAAGACTGCCAGGTGATTGGAGTAACGGCGACTCGGCCTTCTTCTTGGGCTTCCTCTTCCTTTGTCTGTGTTTTTCGGCAATAATGGATTGTGGTGGTTCTTCGTATTGACGTTCACTAACTAGGAAGTCGTTAGTTGCTTGGGGAATAGAAATCTGGGCTCGTAAATGAACTTCGTAAGGCTCATCCGTGGATGTTGAAATAGAATCTTCAGAATACACTCTCGGTGAAGTTTGCTGTGTGCTGTCTGTTGTGGTAATCTCTCTTCGCTCCAGTTCTAGCACGGGAATAGGCGTTGAATCTTCAGAAATTGCAGGAGAGACTGCAAATTGTACACGTGGAGACGTCTGCTGTGTACTGTCAGAGGTAATGACCTCCTTCTTCGGATCAGGTTCAGGAATCAAGCTCGGTACTTCAGGAGTACGAGGCGTCGTTTGTTGACTTGTTTCGACTGTAGTGACTTCAGTTTTGGTCAAGTCTAGATTAGATAATCTCGATTCTTCAAACTCAACCCTTGGTGACGTCTGTTGCGTACTGTCAACGGTGATAACAGCCCTTTTATGGATGTCTAATTCGGATAAGTCCGGTTTTATAATCGTTTCTTCGATAAACGCTTTATGTTCATCAGATTGAGTAGCGGAGCTAATTAGCGGGACTTCGGGAGTTTGGATGCTCATCTCCACAACTTCCTTTTCTTTGATGGGAGTCATTGAGGTTTCCTGATCAACAATTTCTTGTTTTACAGTCTGCATATCAGTCTCAGTAGTCTCAACAAATACTTCTGTACTCTTCTCATCTTTTTGTATTTCAGGTAATGGAGACGTTTGCATATCTCGAGATTCCGTAACAGATTCTGGCTTCAATGGTAGCTCTTCCTTTATTTCAATTAGTTCTTCTTTTATTGGTGATGTTTGTGAGAATTTCTCTTCCGGAGCGCTAATGTCGTAAGGTATAACTTGAGTAGTAGCTTCAAACTGAACGACTGGTTCAGGTGTTTCTGTCCTGCTTGTTTGTATCTCTGTATCGGACATTTCGACTTTTTCGACCACAGTGCTGACTTCTTCAATAGTCTGCGTGTGAGCTTCTTTGTCTTCAATTGGAGTGGTTTGTGTTAAGACTTCGCTTACTGGTGTAGGCGATGTTTGTAGCTCACTGTCCAAAGTCTCTGGTCGAGTAAACTCTTCTACAGATTCAGTTTGTTCAGGAGATGTCTGGATGGAGTACTCTTGTGTTGCTATCTCCTCGACTACTGGCACAGGATAAGTAACTGTAGTTGGCACTTCCTTTTGAACAGTTTCTGGACTGCTTTGTACACATTCTTCGACGATTTTTACTGTGCTTATGTCGGATGTTTCACTCATAGTACGGTATGATTCATCACGTGGTGACGATTCGACTACTTCACTACTAATCTTAAGCGTATCAAGTTTAACTTCAGATTCCGGCTCCGGAGAAGTTTTAGGAGTTTCATCCTTAGATTCTGGTACCGCGGGTTTAATTTCGAATTCAGACTCAACGGGTGTCTTCTTCTTCCGCTTCTTTTCTTTAGTTTTCTTTACGCATATAGGCTCAAGGCAAGGCAAGGCATCAACTTCAACAGGCGTAGACACAGTAGTTTCTTCAACATCAGTTGTGCTTGGTTTTGGATATGTTGTTTCCTCACTAACTCCACCGGTTTTACGTTTCTTTTGTTTTTTCTTTTTATCTGGAGTCACAATTGGACCTAAAGACAAATCTTCAGGCTCGTAACCTCTTTCTTCAGTAACTGGCTCTGATTCAACGAATGATGACTCATATTCTGATTCCTGCTTGTCAACAGGTTTCAAAACATCTTCTGTTGGCTTTGGTGAATCGACCGGTGGCGATGTTGGCAACTCTACGTAGTGACTTAGAGAAGAACTATCAGTGTCTGTAATACTCTTGTCCGTTTCGAGAAGCGTTTCCTTCGGTATTTCAGTAGGCTCACTGCTTTCTGAATCCCGTTTATGTTTCTTTCTCTTTTTACTTCTTTTATGATCTTTTATCGAATCCTCTGGTGTTTTGGTAGATGGCTGATCTTTAATATCGGCCACTTGTGTTTCTACATGTTCAGTAGTTATTGTAATTTCACTAGGTAAAATTACGTCAACATCTTTTTTCACTAAAGCAGGTTCTTGAGATTCAAATTGCTCGACCTTCATATCGAGTTTTACTTGTGGTTCCGATTTTGTAGTTACATCTGTTTTGGTTAGCGACATACTAACGTCAAGAGTCTGTTGTGGTTTCTGAGGTTGACCCTCAACGGATTTATTGTCTGGCTTAAAGCCGCGTAAGTGTGTGTCATGTCGCTCGGCCTCCAGAAGTAAGTTTGTGTCATATTTACTATCAGGTTTAGTTTGCACTATTTCATGAGTGCCAGGCGGTGTTGTTTGTGTCGTAATTTCTGCTTGTTGTGGTTGGTCAAATGTGGCTAATAATTTGTTTACACTTTCTGATGATCCCTGCACTTTTGGATCAAACTGGCGGATGTATGAAACCTCGGGCGATTCTGGGACAGCAGTCGGTTCTGATTCAGTAATAACGGTTCCGATATTGAGTTGTTCAACTTCAACCTTTGACTGTGTGGGAGCCACCTCGGTAACTATGTGACTGACAATCATTTTAGGAGGCTGGCTTGATGTGTCAACAACCCCTTCTAGTTTCTCATTAATACTTTCAACAGATTTTGAAACTTGTTCAATAGCATGAATTTTCTCATCTGACTTTACTGGAACCTCATCTTTCGGCACCTTAGTAGTCGATATCTGGTCATCTCGTATTCCCTCCTGAATCAAGAGCTCTTTTGTAATATCTATAATACCCTTTTGAGGTCCTTCTACAGTCTTCACTAATCCCAAAAGAATGTGATCAGGTATTTTTTCAGTAGTAACTACTTCAATAAATTCAGGAGATTTCTGTTCATCTCTGGACTCAGATGGTTTTAATTCTGACACAAATGTATCTTTGATAGCATCAGTGACTAATGTTTCTCTAACAACAGAAGTAAATGTTGGTTCTTTATCTTCTGGTTCATCTAGATCGGTAACCTGTTCTGTGACTATTCGTGTCACGGTTTGCCGTATTCCTGGTTTGACTTCTTCTAGTGGTGGTATTTTTGATACTTCCTCTAGAACAATCGTAGCAGGTTCTATAACTTGTTTATCTGTAACAATAGTTACTTCTGTTATTTGTCCTAGAGCATCATGAGGTTTTGTTATATTTATTTCTGGAACACTACTTTCAGGTTTTAATGGTGTTTCATCAATTTGTTTTAGAATATCTGGTTTCATTGTTTCTTCTACTGGTTTTGGCGAAACGTGTAGGGTACCCGTATGTATACTTTCCGATTCAAGGAGTGCTTTTGTTATGTTCTGTACACTCATTTGTGGTTTCTCAATGTCTTGTTGAATAGTTGATTGCACATCTTCGGGTAAATGCATCACACATTCACTAACTACAGGTTTCTCTGGAAGTGTTTCGGGCTTACCTGTAGATGGTTCTTTCTCATCTTGGGTAATTAAATCTTCGATCTTGACAGGTTTTTCCTGAACAATACTTGTAAATTCATCTGGTTCTCCTAATCTCACTGGTTTTTTTGTCTCATCTAACTCTGTGTCACGTTCCAAAATATTTTTAGTATCTGTTGCTTCCGTAACTTCTTTTTTAATATTAAGGATTTCTGTAGTAGGTGTTACAGATTCTACAATCTCGACGGATGCCGATACTTTGGGTTCATCAGTTGTAGATTGTTTAACTTCCATATCAGATGCAAGTTCTTTACCATCTAGGCGTGCAACAACAGGCTTAGCAGGTATTTTTGATACAACTGTATGATCCATTTCGCTGTCTAACATGCTTCTTGTAGTATCATTTAGCGTACTATCTTTCTGAATCTCAACTACTAGTCCAAGGTCTTCGGGTTTTTTACTATCTTTAACCTGAGGTATATTACTAGAAACAACTGGAATAACTACGTCTTTAGGTGCAACAGGCTTTACTACATCTTCAATAGGTAAAATTTGTTCAGGGACTTCAACGATTTCCCACTCAGATATTTCAGTGGTGGAAGGCTCGGTAGTCATTTTTTCTTTATTAGTAACTGTATAAGATTGAATTGTTTCTTGAACCACTTCTGAAGCCCTAGTAGGTTCTGTTTCCTTTATTTCGTATGGTTTAATATCCTCTTTCAATTGGGTAATCTCAGGTTTATCGGTTTTTAGTTTTTCCGGTTTTTCCAAAAGCGAAATACTCATTTCACTATCGAGCAGGCTCTTGGTGGTATCAATTATAGAAGTACCTTGTTGTGGTTCAGGAGCAATGCTAGTAGTTTCTATGGAAAGCGCTTCAGTTAATTGGTGTTGGTCTTGTTTTTTAGGTTCTAGAATTTGCTCTTCCTTAATAACTGACGGTTCAACTGATTGTATCGTTTTTTCTTCTTTATCAGTGAGTTTTTCAAATTCGTCAGGCAACTTTTTACAGGTTTTAGGAAGATTATCTTTTGGTTTCTCAGCCTCTTTGGCTGGTTCTGCCATCTCCTTCGTGGGCTCTTCCTGTAGTATTTCATCGTCTGAAGCAAATTGTTTATAGAAATCTGTTAATTTCATTTTCGGAGCACTGTCTTCAGTATTAATTTCTTTACGCAATTCTTTTGCAGATTTCTCCGATAGTTTCTTCTCTACTGATTTAATAGGAGTTTCTTTGGAATCAGATTTCGTTTTTAGAGATTGAACTTCTTGCACAGATTCGGTTATTTGTAATGGAGCTTGTGGTATTCCAAGTAATTTATCTTTACTGTCATATTTATGAGATTCATCAATGGCTTCAGAAGTTACTTCGACTATCTTTTTGGATACTGGCTTTGCAGGAATTTTAGACACAGCCGAGTGGTCTGATTCACTACCAATCATGAGTTTAGTGACGTCAATTACAGTTTTATCCGTAGATGTATCTGGCACGTCATGTATTCCTTTGACACCATCGATTTTTTCAATTGCAGGTTTTATTACATCGGCAACGGTTGCAGTAGCCTCAGTAGCTATTCGAGTATCGGATTTAGCCATTTCCTCCATCTTAAATTCTTTTAATTCCGGTATCTTTTCTTCCGATTTATGTATGTCTAAATGTTCTTGTTCTTCCGGTTCCTTGAGAACTTCCTGTATTGGTTTCTCAGGAGTCTCAACTATTGATTCTGTCTTCAGATCTTTAAGTGGTACCTTCAAAGCAGCTGAATGATCCATTTCACTGTCAATCAAGCTCTTAGTTAAATCAACAACGGACGTATCCTTAGGTTTTTCTTCTACTGGTAAATCTGGAGTTGACATAGTAGTAACAGTTTCTTTAGAGATAGAAATATTCTGAACATCTTCTTGCTTAGAAACGGCCGAAGCTATTGTAGATTCTGGAATCTCAGTGACAATATAAGTTGTTTCAGTCACTTTTAAAGTTCCAACATCGGGGGTAATGATTTGCTCGAACTTACTTTGTGCAGGTTGTGGTGTCTTTTCTTGCGGATGAGATTGTTTAGTTAGTTTTGCTGCTTTAGGAGATTTGTCAGCTTCATCTGGTTTAGGCACTTCATCTACTTTTAGTTTTGTATGTGGGATTTTTGATGCTGCTGAATGACCGACTTCACTATCAATTAAGCTTTTGGTTAAATCAATAAGACTAGTATTTTTTGGTATATCTGATCCTGGCAAAATCGTTGTTGACGTCACGGTAACAGCTGGTTGCTCTGAAATGATTTCAGAATCCGGTAAGACAGACTTAGTTGTTACAGAAGTTACTGTAATTTCGGGTTCAGTAGATTGAATTGTTTCCTGGATTGTCTGCATCACCTTTTCACTGTCTTTCGAATCATCTATAGATGGATGAGCAGGCATAGGTGAAGTTTCTTTTAATTTTTTATCCATCACCGAATACTGCTCCGATTCGCTAGAAATTAAATTTTTGGTAACGTCAAGAACATTATCTTTGATCTTATCAGAAGGAAGTTCAGAAGTTACTTGAGTTAATGTTGTTTCTTCTACTGTTTTGGGTATCTCGGTAATTAATTTTGTCATCTCAGATTTTTGCATAATTTTAGTTACATCGGAGCCTATTGGTTTAACCGATGTCTCAGTGGTTGTGACTATTATTCCAGCAGGAGTCTGATCTATTTGTTCCTTCTCTGATTTTACAGGATCCTCTTGCTCAGTGGCAGGTTTAAAACTGCTGATAATATCACTAAGGCTTGGAATCGTTTTTTCAGAAGAAGGTATCAAAGTAGTGAATTCTGATGTGACCTTTTCCGCAATCTGTTCTGTTCCTTGGTGCACAGGTTCAGATTCCTTGGTAGTCATTGTAATAACTCTAGTTTCAGGTTCACCTATCTGTACCGTTTTTCTTATTATGGTTATGATTCCTTCAGGTGTTTCTTTTGTTTCCACTGTTTCACTCCTTACAGGATGGTCTTTAGATTCTTTGTCTTTTACAACGAATTCTTTTATCTGTGTAGTTTCTGTTACTATAGCGTCAGTAGGTTTCTTGCTAGGTGAAAGTAATATAGCAGAATGTTCCATTTCACTACCGATTAAGGTTTTCGTGATGTCAAGAATAGATGTGTCTTCCTGAAGTTTTTCTTTCGTTTCTGTCACCGTTTGGGTTACAGGAATACTGCTCAAGTCTTGTTTTTCTAAATCAGGCTTTTTGATCTGCAGGTCTATCTCAGCGGTAATTGTTGAATCAGGAACGCACTCATCATCAGGTTCTTCAACAACTTGTTCTGTGACGTGCTCTTTGCCGTCTATAATTTGAATTTGTCTGATTATTCTTATGCGTTTAGTTTTCATGCCTTCTGTTTGGATACTGTGTGTAACTTTTGGTTCTTCCTCAATAACTTCGACATCGTCAGGTTCTTCGATGACTTCTTCAGTCACATGTTCTTTGCCATCAATGATTTGGATATGTTTGATAATGCGTTTCTTTGTCCTTGTAATCTTTCTAGTAACTTTTTGTACCACAGTTGCAATGTTTGACGAAGCAGTCTCTAAAGTTGAATGGTGGACACCGTGGGTAATTAATGTAGATTGACCATCTTGCGGCTCTTCGACATCGTACAATTGTTCCGCAGGTACATTTGAGTCAGACGGCAACAATCCGAAAGATTCAGTAACTGTTACGGTACGGATAGGCGAATTGTCCCTTTCCTGGGAGCTACACACAACTGTCTCAGACTTAATCACTTGTGAACGCAAGCCATGTTCACCTTCTTTCTTCATAAACTCTTCCATAAGCCTATTTAGTTCTTGTTCTTGGGCAGTTTTATCTGTAGGAGATGCTGGTAGTTTCTTTCTTTCTTTTGGAGCATCTTCGTCAGGTTTATCAGTAGGAGCCACACCTCGTGAGGGTTTTTGATCTTTAGGTTCAACGTCCTTGCCCAAGCTAGGGGGAACTTCAGGGGGTTGGTCACCCTTGTCATCTGAATCACCAACTTCTTCAAACTGAACTCCACCCTGTTCTTTAACACTTATTGAGACTCTAGGAATTTGTTCCTCGAAGACTTCGACATTGTCTGGCTCTTCCACAACTTCTTCTGTGACATGTTCTTTACCGTCGATAATGACTACTCTACGGATAATGCGCCTCCTAGTTTTAACGATCCTCTTAGTCACTTGTTGAACAACAGCAGTGACACTAGAGGAAGATGTTTGGATATGAGTTGGCACTTCACCTTCAGCTAATTGGAGAATCTCTTCAGGCCTCATTCCTTCCTGCATTGTTATCACCATATCTGGGTTAGAAGTGTATTCTTGTACAGTTACTTCGGTTCCAGGCAGGCTTGAAATGACTTTTCCAGAATAAGTCTGGTATTGTATATGTTGGGTATCCCCGTCATCAAGCTTTGTCGATGTAGCGCCTTTGTCTTCTTGCAGAGCTATCTGTGAGAAAGAATCTTGAACACCATCCCTAGATAACACAGCAGATCTTTGTTCTTGCGTTTGGAATGTTTGTTGTCTTGTCACTAACGTCTTCCTTATCTTTTTCACGATAATACGTTTGGTACCATCAGCGTCTACAACGACTTCTGTCGTAGTCTCGTCTGGTTCTACCATAACAGTTTCGAATGACTGGGGAAGACTGTGTGTGATGTTTAGCTGAGAATCTTTTCGTAGGTTATCGTCTCTGTAGTTGGCATCAACAAACAGTGACTGCTCGTCGATCCTCTGTTCTCTCATCACCGGTCGGCTAGCAATCTCAATTGTTTCATGACCATCGGAGATTGTCTGCCTGACCTGAATGCTCTCTAAGATTTCCTTTTCTTGCGAATGCGGCTCACTTGTCTGTACTTCGACTTCGTGTAGCGGCGCGCAAGTTATAGACACATCATGGGTCGAAATAACGTCAGGTTGGCATATGACAGATTTGTCTGTGTATGATGGAGCGTCTGATATAAGACTCTTTCCAGTTTGAGTTTCAGTTGTAAATGTCGGTCTTTCTTCTCTTATCTTTATTTCTTCCAGTCTAGGTTCTTCAACAGGTTGTTTCGTTTCAACCTTAGGCTTTTCTACTTTAGGTTTTTCTTGACTAGGTTTACTCTCCTGGACTGTAGGAACTTCAACGGTTACTTCCGGCGTAGGCACTTTTTGTGCTAATTCTTTTTCAGGAATAGTTACTTTAACTTCGGTCTCCTTGATGACATGAACATCTCTTGGCGAAACAACCTCCTCAGGCATAGAAGTTGAGTCAATAGTTCTGTCCGTTTGGGATATATCATCTTCTACAACTTCAGGCGCAGACCTCATTTGCAGAAGAACTTGTCTCAACCTCTCTATCTCCACAATGACTAGATTCTTCGTCTCCGCTAACGCTTTTTGGATAGCGTTCAATTTCACCCTCAACGACTGACTAGATTCATCGTAACTTATCACAGTGATTGACCTCAGAATAATTTCGTATTCTTCGTACTCCCTTATGTACCGTTCATATATTTCAATATATCTAATAATATCCTCTTCGACAAGGACATCTGATTGTTGCCTGGACTCTTGGAGCCCGTTTTTTATTGTTTCAAGCCACCTGTCGAGACGAACTATTTTCTCCCTTTGCTCTTCAATTTCTTGCGTTTGTCTCGCCACCTCAACTTTAGCGTCCTGAAAGAAGGAATGTTTTTATGAACTTATCATCAATTAGATTTGTTTTCGTTAGTTACTATCTAATTATTGGATATACGTAAAGGTTAGTAACAAGTATAAATATTAAGCAATACTCTTGTATGGAAATGATGTAAGTAATAGCATTACAATCATGTGACAATTTTATTCAGCCTTAAAATACTTTGTATTTGTGCATGGAAAACGTGGTGAGGGGTAAATTAGCTACATTTTGCGTATTCGCACACTATTGTTAAATAGTTCCATTCCAAGTGCTCTAGATGCTAATTAGTTACAATTCATTGCGTACATTTACGCACCTCTAATAGAGAAAGACCGTAAGTTAATCAGATTACCTTTCTTACCTGGATGATGTTCAGACCCTGTCGAGCCTGCGTGAGCAGCTTCGAGATTCTTGCCTTCATGGCGATCAGATCTTTGATCAGGAGTTGTACCTCTGCTTCCTGCCGGTACTCCATGATCTTCTGCTCGAGGAGCTCCGCTGCCTCCTCGCACTTGACTAGAATTTCTATTCCCTCCTGGAATTTAAATGGCATATATTAATAGCTGATCGTAGGCAAAATTATTATTTAAAACTATGAATTTCCT
The DNA here is from genome assembly GCF_014839805.1 of Manduca sexta. NCBI lineage: Eukaryota > Metazoa > Arthropoda > Insecta > Lepidoptera > Sphingidae > Manduca > Manduca sexta. The sequence continues at coordinate 15,712,713 of NC_051138.1, forward strand.
TTCTAAATTACATATATCACAAGAAAAATCTATAATATTTTTGTTACAATAAAAAAAATATAATAGTCGTATACTATATTGTTTACAAACGGGCCAACCAAAAATAAACCAATCAATTACTACAATTGAAATAACCGTGTGTTGTGTTTATTTTATGTTGAGTTGACAATTACCTTGATAATAAACTTGCAAAGAAAACCGAGCGTCTTACGGATTCGCGTACAGAGTACCTATACCGGACCCAAACGGTCATAACTCAAACTTTAGAGTTATTTGTCGAAATATCTACTTTAAGACGCCTGTGCAAATTTCCGCCACCTATTACGGTTCAAATCTCAGACATAAACATACGCTTCACGCTTTGCTGGCACCTATATTTCGCCAACTTTATTGTTTCATATTATAGAGGTTCATACCTATTGCCATATACTAGGCAAGAATTCACACTTCGGGCTAATAATAAGCAGAAAAACACAAACCCGCATTCAGTCGGTTATATATAGTCAATACAGTTAATACGGCAGTAGGCCTCGCCCTTACGTTAGGGCCTCGTAAATCTTAAGTACGGAACCGCAAATACAACCAAGAAATACCTTACAGTAGCATTGGTATTGCTCAATATAAACACCATAAATTATGAGTCACATTCAAGTGCAGTGTGTGCATAATACGATACCAGTTTTACTCTCATCTTTTAAAATAGACTTCGGAGTATTGAGTGAGGCCTAGCTCACCTCGGTGTTGGATGACGTGGACCTACGTTTTACAATGTTTTAGGCTTTATTTCCTACTGTTTATTACGGCTACACCCGCATAACCTTGTCGAAAATATACTAGTGACATTTTCTAGGATAAAAATAATGTTATGGTATATTATAGTATATTTATGTGCCAAATCTCATTCAAATCCATTTTGGTGTTAATATGCGTTCATTGATAACTAAATTCAAACATCTAAACATGTTTAAAATCTTTGTATTTTCTAGTAGACAGAAACAATCATCCAAATAAATGGTAATCAAATAAGTAGTATTTACATTATCCGTTTAATACAGCAACTAGCGAATAATATTAATTTGAACATCGCAAGATATTCTAAAACAAGGTATGACGTACTCAAGTATTTCTCACTAAACACTGTCAATTTGAACTCAATTATAAAAAACGCAGACGCCAAGCAATTCTGTTATCACCAAACAATTACGTTGATAACACGAGAATAAACATCATGTCAGTGTTTCTCGGTAAAGCTAAATATAAAGCTGACTGCATTGATGCATTGCCTTCGGGCCACGTCATGCGCCTGATACCTTACATACGCAGGTCGTGGAGGCTGATGTTCATCAACAAGATAGTACTTTAAGACTATTTTCTTATAGAAAAGCAAGCCGCTCGTCCGAAACAAACCGCATAGAACTCGTAATTACAAAGTATTGAGTGGCATTTTTTTTAACAAAATGAGAGACGACCAAGCCTGATGATAACCGTTATGACTAAAACTTACAATTTTGAATTTTAAAGCATTGTGTAGTACTCCGTCTGCATGAAAACGTTTTTTCGGAATAAATATTTTTCCGAGATAAAAATAGACTAAAGCACTCAGAAATATCAAACGCGATTTAAAAGTTCCTAGGACATTAGCGCATTTAAACAAACTTTTTATATTTTTATATATTAAAGTTTTATATATTAAAGTTTTATATATTAGTATACACTTCAATAACGACCGGCTGTTCAGTCCACAATGTCATTAAATCTGAATAAAACAGTGCCTATACAAAGTTGTTTGACATACGACATTGTACCGGTAATTTATCCAGACGGACTCACGTATGAGAAATAAATCTACTATTTACTGACCACGTCATGGCGTCAATTTTCCCCTTACCTAACATTAAAATGTAGGGCAATCATTTTGTATGTTTACCCATATGTTCATTATAAAAACTTGTGTTAAAATATTCTGACGCTAAGAGTTAGTCTATAGAGAACATATTACATACGATATCATACTCTGATCCGAGCCCCATCTGATCCAACAGTAACAAATGTTCTATTTTAAGACAGTTTACCCAAAAGTATATGTATAGTATATTTACGCTGAGCCCTTTTACTATGAGTAAACCCACGTCGTCTCTGCCCAATGTATGTAGGGCGTTATCTTTTGAACCGTAATAAGTAGCACTGTAAAGTTAATAAATACGTGTTATTCGGCCTATTTAGATATAAAAGGTAGGCAAAGAGATATATATAACCGTAGAACTAAATAAAAAAAATTATTTCAGTTCAAAGATAGCAGTGGCAATGAATCCATATGTTATTAATCACCATACCATTATCAATCATTTAATCTAAGAACGATTTGCAGTCCGCATTTATGCACATTAGTACTTATATGTCGTGGCGGTTTACCTTTGCGATAGGTAAACTTCGCCACTGAAAGATAATAAGAAAGCTATGTATAATAAAGAACATAATGCATGGTACGCAGGTCTCAGTGCACTGCATACGATTACAGGATGCAAAATCTGACTTTTTCCCATAACTTTACCTAACCTTTATAAGGCAATTAATCATTTGACAGAATTGAAATAATATGCTTTTATGTGAGCCCTAGAAAAAAATACTTCCACAATAAAATTATTGTAGTATCTGAACCAGGGAATTTTTCACAGTAAATATTGGCACACACTCTAACACAAGCTCTAAGCTACTAGTTATTTAACAGTGACCTATTTCTGAGATCACATAATAGTCACGAACGAACCGCATAAAACGAAACAAATGACAAATAGCATAATATATTCGAATGTGGAACTAATATTTTAATATATGTAAAAAAATCGCGTCAGCTGTTTATGAAATAAATATCGTGATGAATTTTTGCCTTTAACATAATATATTTTAATCTGTACCTATATTGCTATAAAACTTTATGTTATTTGTGACTTGTTAAATAGTGTAATTTTATCAAGAAGAGCATATCTTTTATTTGCAAGGAGGCTAATAAATTCTTAAATCAAATTAAATTGTTTTGGGAATAAAATAAAGGTTACGTAATACTAAAATAAACCGAAATATTAACATATTTGAACATATATGTATATATATAATATTTCAAAATTATTTATCACCAGAGAACCGGAGAAGGAAAATTTTGCAAATACACGTAACCAATTATATTCCTTACACAAACATTTAAATTATAATAGTTTAGTAAACATCCTTAGGATGTCCTTCATTCGCCTTTTTAAGATGAGTAATAATTTTGAATTCAAAAATAATAATCCTTTAAATAATGGAATAAATCCTTATTAATTACAAAATGCAAATATTATAAAAATTCATAAAAATAACCAGTAATTTCTCTCAAATATTAAAATAACAAACAAATGACCCGACTTACTGTAAACAAAAAATAAACACAACACAAACAATAACGATCACTTGGAGCAACATTCCACTTGCACTCGCGTTTCGCAATTCGTTCGTTCGCTGACACGATCGTACAGCACTGCGCCCTAGTGAGTGCAGCCAAAAACGATATTAGATCGCACCTTGGTGACATCACTGCTATGGCTCTACAATGCCAAGGTTATGGACTATTCGGGGTGATTACAACATTATGACGTCACTGTTCATGTCAATTCTAGTTTTGTTTACTTATGCCGTATCGTCATTCGCGTAATTGTCTTTGGTGGAGTTTTATGTCTGATTTAGTGATGACTCGGGCGTTCATGATTTTATTCAATAAAAATTGTGGTGATCTCATTTTTTATACTGTCGTGTTGAAATCATATCCGGCGATTTTACCCGAGCCTTATTTCCTTTCCTTTAAGCTTGACAAGAAACCGAGTCACTCCAAAATTTGCCTGAGGAAAATCCTTGAGTTTTGGCCATACGCCCGCAAGTCAGGTGATAACCTTCAAAAATTGATAATAACTGGACGAATGGAGGGCAAGAGATCGAGAGGCAGGAATCCAATGCGCTGGACCGATCAGGTCCGCATCACACTCAACATGAATGTGGTCGAAGCGGTTCGTGTCGCCAAACACCGAACCAGATGGCACACCTTCGTGCGCGGAGAACTGGTTCCTTGATGACTCACGACCTCCAGCATTGGGGAATCGATGCAAGAAGGAGGATTTCCTTCCCTCCGTTAACCTGCCTAGCCTTATTAAGAAGAGTTGAAAAATTTGCAAATCGAGAATTCTAATTACAATACCGGACATACAAAGCAGTCAGTTCCTAAACGTGACTCAACAGGATGAGCTGTTACAATGAATTCAATTAGAATGTCTATTGTCAATTGTTATCGTTTTGTTAATAGCGACATGACTACAGCCTATTGTGCGACGCACTATGGCTTCATATCCCAATGGGCGTACCTTACAGAGGATTAAAAGCTTAGAATCGCTTCATTAGTAGTTTAGATAGATTATGAATCGGGGGTTCCTCGGTTCGATTTCCAGATAGGGCAAGTTTGTGTGAGTTTTCTGACATCATTAGTCCGGGATTTCATTTCAGAGATATACGAAGAAGGGAAACGGATTTCTGAAAAATATAAGTATTCGCAAGCTTAAATCCATACCAGTATTTACAACTACGTTTTAAAAACTTCACCGACGTTTAACATCAACACCACAGTATAAATAAAATACATCACCATGATATAATTTTCAAACATTCCGCGGCGCAGTTTCAGTACATTAAACTCCACCATTAACTTGCGTTGATAATAAACCCGCTGCGACTACCGCACCGCCGGCTAATTGGCGCCGTTTATGATATATACAGTGAGACTCACCTTCAGCCCCTGCTCCATCGCGTCCAGGCTCTCATCGGGCAGGTCCGACAGCCGCGTCTGTACATCCCTGATCTCCCCTAGGAGTGTCTCTAGATCATTAGACAACTCATCCTGGGGACACACACTTTTATTATAATCAATGTCAGTCATTCACGCACTACCAACAGATTTGCACGGGTACCGTAATTTTTCAATACTTTCTATTCCCGGACGTATAAATCAAGTATAAATACCTACGTAATCTGGATATGTTTGGAACGGTTCCAAAACGTGAAACTGTGAGTTTCCGAGCTCAAGGATGCGAACTGTTCAACAATATTTGTTTAATTCACAGTTACATCCAGTGTTCAACTTCATAAATATTGCGTTTCAAATATAAATTGTTTAAAAATAAAACATCAACGATCGTTCATTGTCTTTTATAAAACAGACGTAAATTTAACGTACTATTGTTTGGAATTTTTTAAATATTCGAAAAGATAAATGGTCCCCGGGACAAATGTGTTGGCATCACGTCTTCAAGGACAAAGGTAAAAACAGCAGTCCACGCGCATTCTCTATGGACTAAGTTAGAACCACGGAATACAACATCAAAACAAACATTAGTTCATAACATTTGGCATGACATGCGAAAAATTGAAAATCGTAAAAAACGGGACGTCATTCAGTATTTTTGGGCTTCAAAATGCAGTCAGTGTAGCAAAACTAGTGTTCCGTACCATTAACATTATATTTCTCGAAATTTTCATGGTCTGAAAGTATGTGATTGGTTTGACAGGCATAACTAAGATAAATAAAATAAATTTAGAGCTCGAATTTTGAAATATACATAATAATCCGAAAAGTTAACCGAGACGTATTATTTCTTTAGACTGTAGAATACACTTCTACGTAAATAACTTATACCCCTCAAACCGACATAAGTTGTTAGTTTTTGTAAATTGCGTGTACGAAAGCGTGTGGAAGACACGACGCAGGCACAATATCCGGTGGTACGAAACACTTTAAAATCAAAGTTGGAAATTGCAAAAACAAAAACATGGATGATTCTACAATCCAAAAAGATGGATCACATTTTTTTTCTAGGGGATCAATCTACACGATATTAAGCAAAATGACTGACCTGAATGTATATTGATTTTGAAATTCTTTGACTACAAAAGTTACGATGGGCCTTCTTTATTTACTTTGACCGCACATCTTTCTCAAAAGCCCAAAAAACTCAAATCTAGAAAGTTTAGAAAAGCGACATCAACGTCGATCGTCTCGTAGCTGCCAAATTTTGATATACACTGGGGCTAATATTATATTGTCTCGACGTTGACAAAATAAAACAATATATACATATACAAACACTTGATTTATTATAATCAAAAAACGTACTTTGACAAACGACTAGAATAGTTTCAATGACTAGACACGACTAGAGTTCACACAATATTAACTTAAGTAAAAAAATGTAATCTACTGCGATTACATATCGATGCACATCTACTGCGTACTGTTCTACGTTACTCTATAAGATACAGTGCATGCCAATACTTGGCACTACAAGACGAACGGCTCTCTGTTTGCTATACAATTCACGATACACAGCTTGGTAATTTGTGAAATTAAAAATTTAGTAATAATATCATGCCAAACATAAAATATAATGTGGAAAATTGTACAATACGACTGGACGTCAGTCACCTTGGTTGTCCTCCGGGATGCGTCTCCTTCCGTCGGCTCCTGTGGGGGTGAGGATGGGGCAACTGGTTCTGGAGGTGAGGTTGTTAGTATATCCTCCCTAGACGCAGCGGGCGCGGCGTCGACGAGCGCCTCCGCACTCAGGTACGAACTCTTGTCTTTCCAGCTACATATCCCGCCGGGAAGGTCCATGGATATGTAGCTAGAATCGAACGGGGAACCGCAGGGGTCTTTCGGCTCCTCCCCTTCGGAAGAGTGGCCCGAACTACCGCCAGGGTCCTTATCCTTATCGTGGCGATCAGTTACATCGACTTGTGACTCGACGGCGGCCGTCGGTTTTGGTTTGTTGGCCATCATAAGGAAGTACCGACACTCCGCGTCGTGGTACAGGTGTTTGTCAGGCCAAAACGAATGATCCTTTATAATGTTTTGCTCAACGCTAATATCCTCATTTAGAGCGGGTTCAGATTCGCGAGATTCAGCCTTAGGTGTAACTACATTGGGAGTGATTTCGATTGTTTGTTTGATTAGCAATGACTCCGCGTCATCAGCTACGTGTTTGTCAGTCCAGAAATTGTCCGCTTTGAGATTATGCAAGTTGTTAGTAACTACCGGTTCAATGTTAGTAGGTAATGTATCAGACATTGAATGTGTTTCTTTGGCCAGTTCAGGTTTAGTAATCTCAGTGGGAGAGTCTTTAAAGATGTTTTCGTCTAACGCTTGAGAGAGTGTAGTATTTTCTGGTGCAATTTTAGGCTCTTCTTTTTGCTCTGTAGGTGATTCGGTTAGTGAATTGGGTGGTGTTTGAGGTGCAATTGTTTTACTTGTAATTTCTGTGACTTTGGTAATTGAAGTTAATTTGTCATTATGTGTAGAGCCCGTGGTAGCACCTAAGATAATTTGCTTATCTTTATGTAATTCCACTTGTGTAGCTTCCTCTAGAAGCTTTTCGCCCTTGTGAACGACGGTAGTATCTGCGAGTTCTAATTTAATATTTTCATCAGATTCCCTTGGAGTTATAATGTCTTCCTCTTGAGTAACTGACAATGTTTGCTCTAAAGAATGAGTATCAGTAATAGACATGGGTTCAGTGTCATCGAGCACGGAGTCAATCATGCTCAAACTTATATGCTTCTCATCAATATCTTCGTCTAATTTAGTTTTTCCTTCCTCTTCATCTTGCTTTGTTTCAATCAACAAATCATCAGGTTCAGGAGTAGCTAGCGATGGAGTCATGTTATTGAGCAACTCATCGTATTGGTATTCAATGGAATTTTGTGTGTCCGTTAGTTCTTTCGGTGATTCGTCACTAATTCCTGAAGAGTCATTTTCAGGTAACAACATTTCCTCAATTTCTCGTTGCAAATCAGCCATTTTGTTTTCAAGCGACTGCTCTTCAGAAACAATATCTTCTTGTACAGAAATTTCTCTTTGAGGTTCATTTTCTTTAATTTCCTCTTCAATAAACTTATCCGTTATTGTTGTTGTTGTTGTTGTCTCTGTACAAGGTTGTACTAGCACATCAGTAGTGAAAATGTTTTGTGTTGTGTCTTCTTTCAATGGTTGTTGCACTTCAACGCTGATCACTTCTGACAAGTTTTCTAAAGCAGTCAATCCACTAGGATCTATTCTCCAATACTGTGCTTCTGAAAATACTCTATCTTTGACTGGAGTCTCAATAGATTCTGGAGTTGAAATAGGCGTATCTACCACATTCTGCAGTTGCTTGAATGGTTTCGGTACCGAAATTTCAACAGAATCTGGGGTTGAAGTTGGTGTTTCTAATAATTTTTCACACTCAAGTGGTATTTCTCTATCTTCTGGGATTGAAATAGATGTTTCCCTTTCCACTTGTTTTGTTTTATTCTCGTCTGATGCCTCAACGTTCTCTGTCATTGTAATAGAAATATTTACTTGCTCTTGTTTGACCAATTTTAGTTTTGGCGAAGCCTCTTGTTCTGATGATGTAACTTCAACTGGAGAACCTGTATCGCTTGCAGCAGGTAGGAATTCAGACTTTTTGTCTTTCTTTTTCTTCTTACTCTTTTTCTTTATCTCAGGTACCGGTACAACCTCTCCTGGTTTGGTCTCTTCCTCAACTTGTAAATTGTCCGCTTTAGAAACTTCGTCAATGGCTTTAATAGCAGTATCCTTTGATTTTGAGGAACGTTTCTTTTTGTCTTTCTTTGGTGGATGCTTATCTTCATCAGACGTGCTGGGTGCTAAATCAGTTTCTTTAGGTTTAATTTCTTTGTCTCTCGATTTTGATGAACGACTCTTTCTACCCTTCTTGACGGGTTTTTTCTCATCATCCGATGGAGTACTGGGTACTGATTCATGATCAGGTTTAAGTGTACTAGTGAGAGCCTCAAATCTATTTTCTGACTTTTCCCTGTTCTCACGTTGTTGGGCTACATATGATGTTGAACGTGAGCGATTATCTCTTGACCTCGATCTAGATCTTCTACTTCTATCTACTGTAATAAAGCCTTCGGCATCAACGTCCAAGGTTGGCTTTTGAGACTCTATATCAGATTCATCTACTAAAATTATTGGTGGTTTAACAGGCGCATTAGGAGTTTCAATAACCGGCAATTCCGCTTTTTGTTTCCGCTCTGGTGAAGGTCGATTAGCTGCCACAATTTTAGCCCAAGAACCTAAAGTATTTTCAATTTCTTGTACAGTCTCTTCTGCTAATTCTTTTACTGTCGCTTCTGGCACAATTGTAAAATCTTCTTTGATGACAGGAGCAGTTTCTGGATGTTCTTGAATAAGCTCTTGAACTTTCTCTGTGGGTTTTTGTAACTCTTTTTCTTTAACTACTTTGTCTTTTGTTTCCAGTTGTGCTAAGCCTTCGGCTACCACATCAGCGTACGATTTACCTTCTTCAGCTGCCTTAGCCCATACGTTTATTGGTTCTTGGATTGCAGAATGAGATTCAAGAGATTGTGGTAATGGTCTTGATTCAGATGTAGCGATATTATTGTCTTTCTTATCTTCTTTCTTCTTCTTTTTCTTATTTTTCTTTGATTTTGTTTCAACTTGTTCCTCTACCGGACGATCCTCTAAGATTTTTGGTTCTAGGTCTGGTTGACCTGTTATTGTCAACTCTTCATCCTTTGGTTCAGGTTTTTCCTTTTTAGATTGTAATACAGAGGAATATGAGATTTGTGATAATGCTGTTGATGTTTCCGTATTTTCAGGTGTAGTTTTTATGACTTCTTCAGATACTTTAGGCTCAATTTTGATAATTCCTTTAGCAGCTCCAGCTAAATTACTTTCAGTATTGGTAACTGTCTGATACATATAGGATGGTGTGAATTCAGGTGCATCAGCTGATAAATTAGAATATATTACAGTGTTTGAATAAGAAGGTTTAAATTCAGGAATGGAATCTATTTCGGGAAGAAGGTCATGCAAGCTATGTATAGGAGATTTTTCAACACGAGGATTAGAGGGTTCAGATTTGGACTGATCTGCGACATCGTCAGGTGTAGAGGTATCCTCAATTAGTTGAGTATTAGATTTGTTTAGGGGTACATTTTGATCCGTACTTTGAAGTATGTTTTCTAGCGTATCAATATCTTGGGGTACAGGCGCTTTAAGGATTTCACTGGATGCCGGCTCAGATTGACGCGAGATTGAATCAGTTTTTTCAGATTTAATAAACTCCGCCGAGATAGTGTCGGGTTGGGCAACCGCGTCTCCAGGTGTGTCAGCTGTTGTGTGGACAATATCCAATTTATTCTGCTCTGTTACTTGCGAATCCTCTTGTGGCAATTCTTCTCCAAATTCGATATTTATAACATTTTCAGGTATCGATGTAGATTCAATGGGTTCTGGTTCCAATATCTCAAACTGTGTAGCAATTTCCTTGTCTTTTATTGATTTTTCAATTTCTTTTATATCACCGAATACCAGAGGGACAAGTGATTCGTCGGCTTCATCAATATATTCACTTATATTCTTTGTTGTCGTAAGACCATCAATAGTTTCTGATGAGGTAGATTTAATATCCGTAATTTTTTCTTGCTTATCTTTTTCTGAACTAATTTCAGCCTGACTAATATCTTCTTGTACCATTTCGTCTATCCTCGGTGCATCTTTTATTATTACAGTGTCAAAATATTTTTCATCAGATTTCTCTACTAAATGAATATCACTAGCATCTTTAATATCAACCATTTCAAAAGATCCGTCGTCTATTGGCTCATTATGTGGTTCCATGACTTCTTCCTTTGATAATTCAGGTTCAGGAGTGTCGAATGATGCAAGAACTTGGTCGTCTGTTTCTTTAATATCGCTTTCAACCATAGATTGTAATAATTCTTCAGTGTCAACTATTTCGAATGATTCTTCGACGTTAGTTATAGATATTTGCGTTGACTCTAAAGGCTGAATATCACCGGGGATATCGATCATACTAGAATCTTCCTTAATTTTATCAAGCTTATCCACTTGAGTATCAAGTTTAGGTGTTGTAACTTCTTTATCTTTGGCGTACACAACCGAAACAGGCGTATTAGTGAGATCATCCACTTCAAAGGAAAACTCGATCTTCTCAGATTTAGCGCTCGATGCGGTATCAGAGACTGATAAAGGTTTTAAAGTAGTTTGCATGCCTTTCTCAGTGTCACTTACTTGTTCTTGTTTTACAACAGAACTTTCACTCTTCAAAAGATCCATGGTATGTTCTACAATAGTTTTATCTTCTACCTGTTTAACAGTAGCTTTAAGTACGACATCTGTAGGATCTTCGAGAGGTTTTTGAGAATAGATATCCTCGGCCTTAGTTTCGATGTCAATGTGTGGGACAATGTTTTCATTTTTTGCTTTCGCAGTGTTAATGGAAGCAAGCTTACATTCAGCATCTCTTAATTCGTAGTAATTATGACGAACAGGTTCATAAATAGGTAACTGCGCAAGGTCTTGTGAAATTGTTGGTGTTGATTCTTTTTTGATGTCTTTAAGGGACTGCTTTTCGTTGACATCATCAGATACAACTATTTCTTTTTGTATGTTAGACGTTTGTTGCGTTTCCGTTATTTGGGTAGGCTGCACAGGTAATGTCGCCGATGCAGTATCTACTGTAATAGTGATATTATCCTCCTGAAGAACTGGTGTCAAATTCGCTAATAGAGATTCAGCATTACTCAACTCTTGATAATTGAATCTTGGTACTTCGTAAATGTTATAGCTAGATTGTTGTACTTCAGGTTGTTCTATTTCAGTTGGTATGGTTTCAGCAACTAATTGTTGTTGCAAATCACCGTTGGAAAGGGATAAGTTATCATGTTTATAAATATCGTTGTGGGATGGTTCTTGTATATCTGATACTTCTTCCGTTACATTCAGGGCAATTTCTTCGCCCAATGGGGCGGCACAAGTTTCATATTCTTTTTCTTTAACAGGGGAAGGTTCTTTACTCGCTTCCCTAGATTTTGTTAATATAGATGCTTGTAAAACTTCTGCCTCTTTTATTTCATAATAACTAATACTTGGCACTTCGTATATCTGTTCTTTCTTTTCGTCTGTTGATATTAGTTCTGGTTTAGATGTGAACTTCAGCAAGCTATCACTCTCCTTTTCGTCTTTTATATCTTCTACAATACTAGATTCTCTTTTAGAAGCGAGGAGTGATTCCGCGTCTGATATAACTTGGTAATTTTGTCTGGGCGCTTCGAATTCCATAGATTTATTGTCATCAATAATCTTTATTTTCGCTCCTGGTAAAACGTTTGCTTCTATTAGTGATTCTGCTGTTGTAATTTCTTGTTCAGAGACAACGAGACAGCTTCCGACTTCCGAATTCTCTTGATAGTTTTGTTTTGGCACATCAGTTACTAAGTTATCTACTACGGAATTATCACAAATAATCTGCTTTGGTTCCTGGTTAATGACGTCATTAACGTTAGCTACTACTTCATTATTATCTTCGACAGGTAACTCATGTACTGTGGTTACAGTTATTTCCTCTGACGTCGCAGTGTTAACTACGACATCTTGAGTTATTAATTCAACGACAGGTTTAGTATCTGGTATTGTGATTGCAGCAGGTTCGCCGATTTCAGGAAGGTTATGTTCTTGATTATCAATTATCTTTATTAGTGCGAGACGTTTCTCCGCGTCCACCAATTCGTGATAGCTTTGTCTAGGAGTTTCATGGCGTAACATCTCGGTGCCGATGTTGTGCCATTTCGGTGAAACATCTTGCGAGTCTGTTGCCGTAAGTAATATTTCAGACTCACTATATTTATTTTCATCTTTTATTTCTGGTATAGATGCATCTGTTTTTTCAGTCACATCCAACGGAGCTGCCACAGGCACATCTTCTGTCACATATGGTGCAGAATCAGTCTCATCAACGGGATTATATGCCGAAGTTTCACTTTGCAATAAATCAATTGTGTGTTCAATAACAGTTTTATCGGATTTATCTGTTTGAGACATCATTTCAAAAAGTTTATCTTCCATCGTTTGGACTGTTTTACGCTCATCTTGTTTTAACAACGATTTTACTAATTCTATATTTTTTTCATGTTTTTCAGATACTTGAGATGCTAAGATTAATTCCGCATTTTGAATATTTTGATAATTGATAGTAGGCGCTTCTTCTTTAGGAGGAGAGTGACTTGTTGTATCTAGTTCAGGTACGAGATCAATTTTAATGATTTGTTCATCCTGTGGTTTTGATTCCGAAGGAATTATTTGAGTACATTGTACTTCTTCTGTTGTATCTTTAACGTCGGTTTGAATATTTTTGGATACAGAGTCTTCACGCTTACTTTGCATAAAACGGTAATAGTCATAATCTAACTGGTATGTGTCAAGATCCACAGAATAAGTTTTGACATCATTTATAAGTTCTTGGTAAGGTACATTTGTTTGCTTTTCGCGCTTCTTTTCATATATTTTGTGACGGTCTTGTACAGATCCGAATATTGCTTCTTCCATAATATCGGAAAAGTCTTCTTCAGTAATAGGTGCAGCTTCTTGTAATGTATCGGATTTCTTCTCCGTAGACTCCGTTAATATGGTACTAGTCTCACAAGAATCTAATTCTTTTATTTCGTCTACCTGTCTCATGTCTTCAGTCAACATTACAGGTCCTTTGTCAGAGCTTACTGCGGTTGGCATTATTTCAGATACTACAATCTCAAATTCAACTTTTTCTTTCATAAGGGTATCTGCGTGTTTTTCTTCAGTCATTAAATTTTCAATTAAGTGATCTTTAATTTCTTCTGTAACGTTTATCAAATTTTCTTTATCGTCACTTGAGTGCACTACTTCGTCATCTACGATGTCGTGCCTGTGAATGGTTTCAGCTTCTTTAACCAATTGTTGTTCAGCAGGCGTTTTTGCTACATCTAATTCCTTAACAGAATCAGCTGAATCAATTTCAATAACACTACTGGAAGACATTTCATCAGTGATTTTGTTACATATAATATTTTCATCGATTGATAATTTTTCCTCAAGCGACTGCTGCTCTTCTAGCGAATTACTCTTACTACTAAATACTTTAACAGTCCTAATTGGCGGCAATTTCTTTTCTTCATGAGTAATTAAATAGATGGTTCTAGTCTCTAAATCCTGTTCTATTGGCTTATAGCATGTTATTTCTTCAACTATGTTGATAGATCCCTCTTTTAAGGACTCGGTTGAAAAGAATTTATCATTGTTATTTTGTTCATTAGAAGGACTTGAGGAAGCCTGTGTTACATTAACTTGCTTCGTCTCTGTTATATAAATTTCTTCCTTTGAACCCTTTGCCACTATTTGTTCTTCTTTTTTAATAGAATCAATGCATGGCACAGGCGTGATTTCTCTAGTTTCATGAACACTTTTTTGGATAGTGCTGTTATCTTGCAGTATTGTAACTTCAGTTGCTACCTGTTTTGTATCAATAGTAGCCGAGTCCGATTCAGGTTGAGTAATTGGTTCCAGTGTAGATTCAGAAATTTCTTCTTCCTCTGCTATTAAAGCATTCCAGTCAACGTGTTCAAGTTTACTTATATTTTCTGTGCTATCATCTTCATCATTGTTAGGAGAGATTTTGTTATCGTTTTCTAATGAAGATTTAGTTTCCATTTCGACTATTTCGGTTTCTTTTGTTAACAAATCTTCGTGTTGTAATTTTTGTTTCTTAGGAACCTTCTCCTTTGGTTTCTTTTTAATTACTTCATCACGTTCTATTTCTTTTAATGCTTTTTCAATGTCATCATCTTGTATTTTTGTCTTTTTGGATTTCGATTTCTTTTTGTGACTTTTAACTTCTTCCACCGACTCATCTATTTGTACGGATTCGATTTCCTGGGACGTAACTAACAATTTAATTTCTTTTGGACACACGACTGCTTCGGATAATTCTGCTTCTGCTGTTTTAACATCTTTTGTCTTAGTTTTCTTTTTAGTCTTTTGTTTTTTGTCAGCCAATGCCCCGGTAGTTTCTTGCTCAATATTTTTGACAATGTTATCCTCTTGTTTTTCTTCGGTAATATTTTGTACCACCACGTCTTCAGTCACATCACTTGATGTCTTTCCTTTTTTCGACTTTTTCTTTTTATGTTGTTTTTGATCATTTAATTGTTCTTCAACATTACTTACTAATGGAGCGACAGGTTCAATAATTTCACTTACTTGTTCCTGTGATTTGTCGCGTTTCTTTTGCTTTTTAGCTTTTTTGCGTTTAATTGCGGTGTCATCATCAGTTAATAATTTATTATCTTCAGACAATTTGTTTTCAAGTGCTCCTATGCTTGAATTTATTTCAGACTCCTTGGCAATAAATTCCGCTGTTGATTCAATTTGAGATGCAGTTTCTGTTGTTATATTATATTGTTCTTTTGCATATGCGATTATCTCTTTAGCTAAAGCTACAAAATTATTTTCTTTAGTTTCTGCAAGGTGTTCCATATTCTGATCTTTTACAATATCCTGGGAGTGACTTTGTTTTAGGATGTCATCTAATAAAATCTCTGAAGCTTCTTGGGTTATTTTAATATCCGATTCACCCAGAGGTTCTTGACTTTCCGGTGGAATTACTGGAATTGCTTTTTCTGCGAGTGATCCTTTTTGCTGAACAGCTTCAGGCACTACTTCTGATATTTTGCTTATATCCTCAGTTAAAACATCTTCATGTTTCTCTACAATTGCCGTAGTTTCATCAATATCTACGGGCTTATTTTCTTCAACCTTTTCTGGCTGAAGTTTCTGGTTTTTGTGTTTCTTTTGCTTTTTAGAAGGTTTATTTAAGCTACTTTCAGATATTTTTTCCGATTCAATAGAGGCCGTCGTAATATTTGTCTCTTTCTCGTCTTGCAATATTGTTCGAGTTTCATGTTCCACAATTATATCATGAGATTCTAATTTAACTGTCTCCGACTTCGATAGTTCCTCAATACCTGATTTAATATCCATTTCAACAGCATCAGGTTTTGCTGAAATCAAATAGGGTGGGGCTTGATCTGTTTTTTCAAGAACTTCTTTAGGGCCTTTCTTTTTCTTTTTGCCATCTTTTCTCTTTTCTTCTACATGTTCGACCGTACTATAAGATGAAGATTCAATAATTACATATTCCATACTACCGTCTTTTGGCTTCGTTTGAATATCTTTATGTCCCTTCTTTTTCTTGTGCTTAATTGGAACTTCGATGTCCTTATCCTCTGATTGAGTATTGGTATCATGAACTTTGAGAGGTTCGTGCGCAACCTGTAGATTGCTTTCTGCTGCGATAAAGTCAACACTGTCTTTACTCTTGTCCCGAGTTTCCCTACCTTTCTTTTTCTTTTTATCATACTCTTCAATTTCCTTAAGAGCCTTTAATATGTCATCCTCTGGTTGTTTTGGTTTTTTAGATTTATGTTTCTTTTTGGCTTTTTTATTTTCCATCTCCTCAGAGGCATCCTCTGGTTGTGATTCCTCAATAGACGTTTCAGTAATTGTATCTGATACCACTGTGGGTGCCGGTACAAATGTGGTAACTTTTTTGCTGAGATATCTACAGGTTTTTCTTCGACCTCTATGTCTTTAGCTGACAACACATGCACTGGCGTCAGTTCTACTCGAACTGGCTCAGACATGTCTTCGAATTCTTGTACTTCGATTACTTTTTTCATGGTCTTTTTCTTTTTCATTGCCTGTACGTCATGCGCTTTCGTCGGGCGCTTCTCAGGCGCGCGTCTTTGTCGCGGCATATCTCTGGAGCGGCTCCGTGGCGCTGGCCGCTCGGGCCTCTCAGGCCTCTCAACCCTGTCGGTCCTTTCGAGTCTTTCCGGCCGCATTTTTGTATCTATGCGTTCTGTTCTTGTCTCATATTGTTGAATCACAGGTGGTTTTTCCACACATTCAACAATTATTTCTTTAACTAGCTCGACATGAGCCACTTGTGGTTTCGGTAACATAGTAATACTTTGCGTTCGCACCTGTCTTGGTAAACCAAGAGCAAGTATCTCCGCATATGATAAATCTGAGCGATGCCGAGGCGTGGGGCTCGGAGCTCTGTACTCAGGTTCCATAGGCTTAAGTTCTATTTCTGGCTCAGTTAAATCCTGAATAGTCTCGGAAGCAATTTCCTGCACATATATCGGCTCTTGCGATTCATGGACCACGGGTGGTTCATGGCACTCCTCCACCGGTTCGGTATAATATTCGCGCAAATCTCGTGTCTCTGGAGGAGCGTATTCCTCGTCATAAGTTTCCGGAATGTCTCCGTAAGTTTCACTGGCACTGATCGTATCGCACACAACTAGACGGTCGCCCTCAACTCTCTCACTGGGCACACACACATCAACCACTACACGTTGTATATCGGGTTCAGCGGGCTCCGGCGGTGAAGGCGAGTATCTTTGCCTGTCGTCTATGTCGATCGGTTCATATCGCATTCTGTGCATGCTCGGCTGGCGGGAGCCGGTGGAGCTGGAGCGGGAGCCGGAGCCGCGCACTATCTCGGCGTAGCTGACGGCGCCCGGCACCCAGACGGGGCTGCGCGGGCGCGGGCGCGCGGGCGGCGGTGGCGCGAGCGAGCGGTCGCGGCGGTCGGGCGAACGCGCGCGGCGTGCGCGGGCGCTGGCGCCGCTGGAGGTGAGCATGCTGAGCGTGCTGGCGCGAGACGATACATCCTCGTCGCTCTCGTCGCCCTCGTCGCGCTCGCTCAGCGCTGGCGGCATTGCGAAGTACGGGTCCAGCGCGTAGATTGCTCCGGTCAGCTCTTCGATTCGCCGGTAGACCTCCTGATACGCAAGTACGGACAAAAATGTTTTACAAGGGTGTCGCTTTCGTGAGCGGGGTGAAAGAAAACGACGGTGGCTGCGATGTTTCATATGTATTTTATAGCGTTCTTTACGTGATACTTAAATATTACAAGGAACGAGACGTGTCGACTTAAAGCTAGACAGAGTGGGCCGCGGCGGTCGCGGCCTACGCATCTCGCAGCGGGTCAGCGTCCGGACTGCCGCGCTGCACTATCAACTTGACTCGCTCGTTGCGCGCCTGAATCTTGCTCTGGAGCGACTTGACTCGCTCGCGGCACTCCTAGTGGAGGATATCGGTTCGACGTGTTAGTAGCGGGGAGGGTGAAGGGAAGGCAACAGAAAGAAAACCAAAGATGAGTAACGGAACGCCGGTGAAAACACACTACCACACCGTCCCCGACGGTGCCGTGAGGTGAAGCGAAGCGGTGCCCGCCACCCGAGTCGCCCAACCGAGAGCCTCCCGGGATCGAAATAAACAAAACTAGAACGGTCGCTACGGAACACGCTAGCCACCTACTCGCGGGGTCGGCGCGGGCAGGCGCCGGACCTACCTGTTGATGGCGGTGAGCGCGGTCGGGGTCGCGCGGGCTGTAGTTGGGCTGCGCGGCGTGGCGCAGACGCTGCTCGGCCTGCAGCAGCTGCGCGCGCAGGCCCGCCACGTCCGCGCAGTACGCCTCCACCTGCGCCAGCGCGGCGGCCAGCTGCCGCGCCTGCGCCGTGGCGCCGCCGCCCAGCGCGTCCAGCGCGGCTGCCAGCGCGCGCGCGCTCTCCTGCACGCCCGCCGCACCGTGCGACTGCGCCGCCACGCCGTCCGGCTCGAAGTGCACCTGCACAAACGCATGTGTTCACTGTCTATTCGGCCACATACCGTCTGTGCCGCGTGATCTTATTGAAACTCACGTTGAGTTTCTCCACTGCGTATGATATTTTAGTTTTCTGCGTGGATATGTCGTTAATGATCTTCTCCCTGAGGGCGAGTCTGTCTCTGAGCGGCTTCTTCGCGTTCTGTGGTGCTTCTAACGTCCTTGACGTTGCGTCAAGCCAGTGCCCGACGTCTTTCAATTTCTTCTCACATCGCTCCCATTCCTCCGCTAATTCTTGTAGGAGACCGTTCTGTAAAAATAATTAAAGATCGAAACATGATAATTAAAAATATAGTTAATTAATATCCTTAAGATTTGATCAGCATGTAACCGACCGTCTTCGCTAATTTCTTCTCGACATCTACAGTTGCGTTCTCAGCCGCCTCGAGTCTCGAGGGCAAGTCTCCGGGACTCGTGACGCGCTCTATTGCCTCTATCTCCTTGGCCATGTCCGCTAAGTTTTTGGCTTGCTGCTTACAACTCTTGAGCGCATTCTGTGAACATCAAAAAGTGTTAGTACGTATTCGCTAGTTTGACTTATGAACAGTTTCTCTTCTAACACATACCCCATATTCAGTCTGTTTCTGTTGCGCCTCCTGCAAGTCGGCCAATGGGAGTGGCCGCGCTAGGAATGCACGTTGGGTTTCTACCCAGAGTAGGACTTTCTCTAATAATGCAAGGAATCTGGCAACAGCATCGCAGGCGTCCTCGACGGCCGCTTGCCGTGCCTCCAGCTCGCTGCATACGGCGGCGAACTGTTCAGACAGTGCCGTCACCGTCGACTGCACCAACTGCCTCTCGCTCGCGTCGCGGCTTCCCTCCACGATGGCGCGAGCGTTGCGCGTCAACCGCTCAACACGGTCCGCAATATTTGGCACTTCGGATCTGGTCGACACCAGGCGTTCTCTGTACGGCTCAGGCGGCAGTGTGCGATCTCGGGCCGTGAGCTCGGCAGCGCGGATCCACGCCTGGACGTCTTCCACGTCTGTGGCGTACTCCGTGCGAGCCGTGCGCGCGCGTTTGTATTCCCTTTCTTTCTCCTCCATCGCAGCAGCGAGTGCTTCCGACGACAGTTCTAAGGCGGACAACTCCTGCGCCACGTCCGCGGGCGCGGATCCTCCGTAGCGTTTACGGCTCTCGTCGGTGAAGTTCTTGGTGCGTTCGACCAGTTCCGAGACCTCGGCGGTGAGAGCTCGTACGTTGTCCTCCTCGTCCTCGCCAAACACGTAGAAAGTCCTGACTTTGGCTATAGAAACCTCGATCAGCTGTCGGAGCTCGTCGATTCTCTCCGACACGCGATCGAATTCAGACACTATGTCGTCGATCTCCGCGAGCCGCGCCGCTAGAGTCTGTCGCAATCTGAAAAAGAAAAAGATCGGTGAAAACGTTTAGTTCCGTCCGTGCAACGCCGGCGTGTGAAGTTCGGAGCGCACGAGCGACGCGTAGCTGCCAAAACGCGACGAAAATAATCCCGTCGGCGCGGCGCGGCGCGGCTGCGGCGTGACGCTGCGCCCGTGACGGTGCAAGGTCGCGCCGCCGCCGCGCCGCGCCGCGCGCCGCCGCCGCACCTCGTCGTTCGTGCTCGTTCGCTCGCGGCGCTCCGCTCGCGTCGCCCTCCCGTCGCTCAATGAACCGATCTCGATAGATTCGCTGGACGCGTCTAATTTTAAATTCCACGTTCTAATGTTTGCACGGTGACATCATAGCGCGCGAGTTTTTTCGGTGCATTCGCCTGAGTGTTTACGTTGTGCACACACGCACGCGACCTCGTTTACCTTATGATGGGATGACGCGCGTGACCTTCGCCGTGTACATGCGACGCGCTTACTCGGCCTAGTGCCGGCGCCTAGCAAAAGTAACCAGAGACTCGCCGGTGGAGGCATTGGCTGCCGGCCGGTGCTAACGTTTAGCATGAATGACACGCGCCGGTGAACGAGCGGCTGCTGTGGCGTGGTGCGGCGTGGCACGGCGCGGTGCGGCGATGCGGCGCGGTCGCCGGCGCGCTCCGTTTATTCGAGTCGATGAAGTAAACGCGTTGGGGCCGCGGCTAATAGCATTACATACATACAATATGTACGAATCCCGTGCTCCTGGACTAGTGTGCGTCGCGGTGCTGGCGGCAATACGTGGGGAGGCGTGAATCACCGCGCCGCCGGGCGACACGTACACACGGCCATCTTATCACATATTTTTCGACTGCCACTAATATCTTTCGGCTAGAGCACGCTGTGGTGTCCGAACTCCTATAGGTCCCGGAGACTGGTATGCCGGGGAGCCGGTGCGGTAGCCGGGCCGGTTTATTTCGCGACAACACTTATTTTCGGAACGGTCGGCACGCCTCGTGGACGCGGAAGGGGATCGTTCGCCTCGTTTCGCAACACTTGCACGTTGAGCTTTAATATCATCGCGTTATATCAAAAAAGTACTGGCATATGTTACTTGAGGATTTAGTGAAAAAAACATGGCGCTTATTCCGTGTACATGAGTGCGGTCGGTTTCCAGCGCAGACTGACGGGCCCTGACCTATAAAGCGCTGCGTTCGCTCGCATGCGCAGTAAGCTCGGAAATAGTAGTCTGCCAGTTTGAATAACGATTACATGTCTCCCCCGTACCCTGTCGATCGTCTGGGGTCGGGGGCGCGCCAATGTCGCACTAAACGCCTCACCGTAGGGTATAGTTTTGTTTGAACCGGCGTAAAGCACGCGACTTTCCAGTCCTTTCGCAACGTTTCACCGATTGATTCTATTCTAGGGTGCACACGCGAACCATTTCATTTTTATAGAGATTTTGTCCATTCATTTCATTTAAAATTTATAGCCCTCGTTGCCTTGCTTAATTTATTCGGTTAACATTATAATTCAACTTTAAATAAAACCATGAATTCTGCATAAATTAAAATCTCATTTCAGTTTCATTACATTATAAGACGGAAATCATTCGAACCGTGCATCGTTGTAATTTTGTGAACCCTTCCACAACAGGTACTCATAATAAGCATTATTCAAAAGGCTAACATGGGTAACAGACTTGCGTCTAGCCATCTAGACTTCAAATCGATGTCCGCAGCCTGAATGCGCTGGGTGGGACAAACCCAATGACTGAACTGTATGTTATACGTATATTGTGACAGACACGCCTTTCACGTTAGGTATATAGCATTAGTATAGCTCGAATTTGCCAGAATAGAAGCGCATGTGCCTAACCTTTGGAGAATAAAGCTTGAACTTAAGTAACTTGTTACACAAATAAATCATGAGTAAATTAACCGTTAATTGAATTTATATTTCATTTTCCGCGTCTTTTTCCGGTATTTTTGTATTTAAATAACTAAGTTTAATTATTATTCTGCCATGGGACGGGGAAAATGTCAGCTGTAAAACAAAATGGCTTGGATTCAATTCTCGCACCGCGACAATTTCCGTGTGATCCGCAAAAAATATTTTGAGTCTGTGTTGTAAAGTCCAAAGTCATTATTCATCGAAATTTATACTATGCATTATTATTTTTTTATAAATGACGTGAAGAATTAACACTAGAATGGACGGACAGGAAAAAATTGTAATATAGTTTTTTTTAAACTACAAAAACAATTAACATCGTCTTTCATAGGAGCAATAATTATTTCACAAGATTTTAGGAAATGTATCAATATTTCCAATTAAAAATACTAACATATTGATGTAATAAACAATTTGCTATATAAACATGTAAATCCCTATAACAAGGGAGGTCAAAACCCACAAGGAGAATAAAAACGATTTTAAGCAATACATAAGCCAAAAACCATTAACTACACCCAAACAAAACATAAACCAATTGTATGTAGCAACATAACTGACCTCGACATGCGGCCTCTGTTCGCCATGAACTTAACATGGTTTTACGCAAATCTATCCTAAAATAGTTTATTACACTACACAATGTAATGCCTGCCTTACACCGCAACGATATATCGTATCGATTCGAGTTCGCACAATTAAATCGGACGGTCGTATATTCCCACACGTGACCGTAATCTGCGTAGATCGTTAGTTCACAGCATGCATAAGTTCGATGAAACTGCGCTAACGTACTGCACAGATATAACGCTACGACAAATCGTTGCCGTGTATGGCTGCTATTAGGGTGAGTTTTCTTTGGCACGTTAGCGTCGATTGATAGATTCAAAAATGGAACCATGTGAAAATTACCGTCAACTGCCAGTCTATAGTAACTGACATTATCGACAATGAAGAAACTATCCGTATAGCCTAATTTTGACTAATAAGTTATAGCAGCACACAACTAGCCGCAATTTTTCAATAATTCTTTACAAAAAAGGCCAACTTCTGCAAGTTTTTTGACTAATCTAAAACTTGCTTAAGACATTAATATTGCAATAGAAAATATCATGTGTTCGCTGTGTAGAGGTAGATTTTTGGCGAACTAGCGAAGTAAAAATATTTACATTCCCATATCTCGGTTGTGTTAAAGTGGCAAACAATCTCGACATTAGTGAGTGCGTTAAATGAGCTTCCTGCACGGGAAATAGCGATGACATAACACACGCACACACGCACATGTATTGACAAAATATTTGAACATCACGATTCTCGGTAAAATACAAATATTTTTCTATAAAACATAAAACGTTACGTTATTTTCATTTATTTTATATAAACGAGGACACTGGCACTTCAAACATTAAATCCAATTTTATTTATTCGAATAAATTAATTTATAATGTATTTCTGTATCGTCAATATTATTGTGGTTTAAAACGCCTTGCCATTCATTTAATAAAATCATATTTTATAAATTTAATGAAGTATTCATTCAGTCTTAAAACAAACAATTTGTAAAATTGTGTAAAGTATATTCTACCGTGTTATTTATAACATTGGTAACAATATTATCGTTCTATTATTAAAACAACGTGAGTAATATTCGCACTTATCGTACGTCGCTTGAATTACTTATTTATAGTACTACAGCATCAACTATAGAAGGATATTATCCTACTTTAAATACCACAACTTATAAATCTAGAATTCGTAAATATTTTTTTATCTACAAGGGATTCTATGACGTTACAGTCCAAACTAACCTCACACGACCTCACAAAGGCCTGACAAAAGCCACACCAGCGTAGGCCATGTACAATCCTTCACCGATCACTTGGTATTAAACGGTGTCCGTTTAAAGTGCGTGTTGGCGCGAGAAATCGAATGTTTATGATCTAATTACACCTGTCTGGTTGTGTTTATAGGAAGGGTCACACACCGCTGAGCAAGGGCTGTCAGCTCATGTGTGACGGCTGCTGTGATCATATGTGCAGTGTTCAGTGAGATCAAATTATTATTATGCAATACTGGTACATGGCATTTGCTAGAGAATATAAGAACTGGGATTTATACGAGTTTTGCATTTCATCATTTTGGAATATGTATTCTGCACTGGGTTTCGACTACACTATACTTATTAATTATTAGGTATAATGGAATCACTCAACAGTAATAAAATTAAAACTTTCTTATAGAACTTCATGAAATTAGAATCAGGAATACATGATTACTGATGTTTTAAACCGAACTCCTGGTTGTTTGAAGTGGGTTATTATTCATTTTGAATATTTACGAATGCGTTTCTTCATGTTTATCTCCACTTTAAGATTCTGACGAACGTCATAAATAAACTCGTGGGGAGATTACTTCATTTATTTTATACGTATATGTCAAGACTTCCATCGCAAATTAAGTCTTTTGCGGCTATCTTAAAAGTGCATTCTGCCCTTACTACCCACTATTGGAACTCCTGCAAACAATCAACAGTGGGACATCACGCCGACCGACAAATCTATGCGAGTCATAACTCTAACCTGTCTTAACACAACGATATTAATTAAATGGAAAAAAGGCGGAGTTGGAATACAAATTGACTAATTAAAATATCCAATCCATTATCAAAATATGCATTCACGCAGTCCGCTTGTCTATTCTCCATGGGAAGTTATAAATAAATCGAAATAGTCCAAGGACGATGAAAACTTTTTTTGTTTTTTCATTACGATTTTACGACTCTTAAATCTTCCGCGAGACAGTTACTGCCTGCATATGGCGGTTTGTATCACATTTTAGGATTCATCAACGTGATTTAACATTTGTTAGACGATTGTTGGAAAAATAATTTACTGCTAGAAGTAGCTCTTTGCTTATAATATACTATCCTACTAGAAGGTATCGTCGTCCACTGAGACAGGTGGACCTTTGTTCTCAACGCTAGTTTATGCTGAGTTGGCAGACTTCATAAACCTTTATAACTCTTAAAAGACAACCAAATAATTTAAAATAAAAACGAATAAAATCGCGAAATATAAATTTAATTTCTCATCAAAATGCCGAAGCGATGGCGTACACTATATTTATTCAGAATACGCTTGTGACGTAATGTGGAAATAATAAGCAAAAGAATTCAAGACGATGGGGCCACCGCTCACAGTTTAAAATAGAGTACCAGCAGAGAGGTACAGAGTCTAAGTGTGACATCACCGTTCTACTTGCGTTGGTTTTTTCTATGCATAATAATTTTAGAGATGATTTTCTTTCGAAACCAGAATTCGTACGGAACTGGAATGAGTAATAGATGGTAATGTAAAAACCTTAATGTTATCAATTTGAATAGATAAGTAAGGGATGACTGCCGCCCAAATACGCGCTACTGTTACTCCTGTCAGCCTAGCTGCCTAGGCCCTGAGCCAATATTGGCACGATTTTAAAAAGCAAAGCAATGATGCTTGGTAAGGTAATTTTTATATATCCTACGGGGAATACACAATCATTAACTAAAGTAGCAATCATTTAAATTAGATTAAGATATTACTCTTTATACTGTATAAAATACAGGGACAATCGAGGAGCAGAAGAATATCTGAAGGGTATTCTCGATGATGTCACAATTTAAAATAACAGCATTACAAGCTGTTGAGTCACTTGTATCTAAGTTCGCAGATATTTTTATCAAGTGAGGCACGGTGGAACCGCGTGCAGCTGTTACGTCATAGCTTAATTCCGTCCATCTTTGAAGGATACTTCAGACATGCGTATGAGACGTAAGACATGCATCTTTCTCTTTCGCTCCTGAGTGTTACATCTATTTTTGTTGCTGCCAGTGTTTTCTGTGACCTTGTTAAAGGACTTAAAAATTATGCTGAATTTTTATGGTTTCTACGGATTACATATTTCAGCTCTATGACCAATGCGATCTTGTTTAATGATTTTTTGATTTTTACTGTTTTAGATTTTGATCTTAAATAAATTATTTGATAATGATGATTTTGCAGTATTGGAATTTCTTCCAGATATGGGGATTTATCCTCTTCGAAACAGGGAACTGTAACCTCGTGTAGCAATGACGGCACTAGAGGCATCTCTACCTATTGTGATTTGTGACGTGAATACAAAAATGTATTTATATTTTTTTTAATTAATTTGTCTGAATTAGATATTATTTCTAGCCACGGAATAGTCACGGGCTCTACAAATAACAATTTAACTATCAAGATTTTCAGCAAAAAATAGAATCATTTTCCCATTGTATAGGTAGATGTACATTATACACCACCGCATTAAAAATAAAGAATACCGGTTGCTAATTAAGACCGGTCGACTCCAACCGCCCTTGAATGTCCCATATAAGTTTACAAACTTAAAAGTGCACTCAAAAGCGGCGTCACTGTCGCCTCTCCTGCACAACCTTTACCCAGTAAACTATAGTTCCACATTTCGCCACCTGCTCTCACTGGCTGGCATTATTTCCACTTGTTACACGTCATTCGGAGGCAAAATAAAAAGCAAGAAATTTTGTAATTGTCATTCACTAACGGTAAATTTATTTCGGTCAACAGTTTGTGGAGAGTTTAAGTCGACGCTTCAGGTTTGAGTTAAATTCTTAAAGTTTTTGTCAGTAGACGATTTTTTGATTTTTATTGAACAGCATTTTATTTTAATTACGGAATTGGACTATTAGTAGACCACCGGTAAATCTACGAATTGTAAGATATTCGCCCAGAATTTCATTGACGGTGAATTTATGAGGCAGACTGTGGTAATACCACACCTGTCTTAAACTATTGACAAAATTGACTACAAGACTAACTTTAACTAACTTAACTAACTAACTAACTAACTTATTAGTTACGTAATAACAATAATCTATATTTACTTGTAACAAACAACATTACAAACAATGTTATAAAATATAACAATGCATTAACATCATAACTTTTAACGACTTCTCACAATTCACGGCACATTAAAATAACGCGCTAAATAGTTACATAAAGGCAATCAAAACAAGATCCATCATGATCCGTAGCGTGAAGATTCTAAACAAAAACTAGAAACCGAAAGTACCGCCGTAATTAGTGTGAAAATTGGAGACGCCGCCGATTTGAGCGTGAAATACATTAGCTAGCTAATCAGCTTCCAACAACCGATAGACAACCTTAATCACCACACTATACAGTTTAAAGTTAATCAAAATGGATAGACAGTAGACGAAGATTTGCTTTTAACTAACAAACAACCGTGGCAGATAATTTCGATATTTCTACCGTTGGCTTAGAGCTTAAAATTCGTCGATAACTGTAAATGTGCTGAAACAAACGAATATTTGGGGAGAGAACGCGCGGACGCCAAGCTGTCACCCAGGTGACGGCAGTTGGCACGCCAGAACGTTCCGGAAACGTTTGGCAGTTGGGGGTACCCGCTGCGATACAACGAAAAAAATGGTAAACATTGTTATGTAATTTGTAATCAGCTGGTTTTAATACTGGCACTGCTATTTGGGTCAAGTTTTTTCTTTTATTTTAAAATATTTATACATTCCTTGAAATTTAAAAATGAATAACCGACCTGTATCTCCGAAATCCTTTAGAAAAATTTGCGGATCACATACTTGTCTCACATCTCCTATCACTCTTATTACCTCTAGTTTCATAGCCGACTGCAGCACGCTACCTACACCGGAGGTACTAACCTCCCAACTATCAATGTCACATCGAACTTTTTCCCCATTGCCATTAATCACCAAAATGACCTCAGAGGTCTTAAAAAGCATCTTAATTTATTACGGAACTATCGATACAATGTCAACCTTCCTCCGACGTGATATGACGTAATGGATGATCTCACTCGAGGCGCCTACAACTCGACGGGTAACGTGCATGAATGCAAATCAGGATTATTATCATAATATTAATATGAGACTTGGGTTAATTGTGTTGTTTGGTTTGGGAATACGTTCGGGGTAAAGCTTTGCGCTAGCTTGAAGCGACATTATTAGAGAGTTTTTCAGTTAGACCTCTGTTAATAAAATGGAGCTGACATTTTAGTATTGCATACTTTTACTAATCATTTATAACCCAACAACTACAATGTTCATTAAAAATCGTTTAAAATGTCAGTTATTTCATTGTACTTCAATCAATAGCAATTCACGAAACTATTTGTCACATATCAATATCGCCTTTATCAGATATGTAATCTTTATGTTTTGCATATCAATTGATAAATCGTTGGGCACGCGACGATGACTCGACAAAAATCATGGAAGCGTTAACAAACTACATCATTAAAACAATAATTAATGGTATCAAGATCGTACTGAATGTAAAAATGCAAACAGCCGTTACATCTCTAGAACGTGCTTCGTACATTAACAACACATTTGAAACAAACGTTCCGTTTTTAAATTCGTATTAACGTGATTTGCTTATGTTTGCATATAGTTTAGTGTTTTATAGTCTGTTGTAACGTTTACAAATCATTTTCATACTAAATATAGACGTTGTATCACAGTTTGCTTAACAAAACTCACATTACGTTCCGACTTCAATAGAAGTGTAAAGATTTGCACAATTGCAAAAATGGTCATCGCAAATCATTATTTCAATAATTGACAATACAAACATGATCTTCCGTGAGATGGTTCAATTTGAAGGCTGTAAGAGAAACAATTGACGTATCCAAATCGATTGAAAGCACTTACTTTTCATAAGCTTCCACCAGATCTTTGACGTTCTTCTCGGTTTCTTCTGCAGCGTCCTTAGAGTGTGCTCGCAGGAGGTTTACGACAAAGTCTGCGTGCTCCAGCAGTTCATCTCTGCTCTCTTCAAGGCCTGACACTTCGCTTTGCAGTTCCTACACAGAAGAGAAGGATATCTAGAATAGTCTATAAACGGCTGTAATCTATGAGTACTGTTGCAAAGGAGTCTATAGATCAATAAAATTTTAATACAGTTGTATTTATTTTCGCACCTGCACGGTCTGAAGATTGTTAGAAAACTCGGGAAAAGAAAAAAAAATAAATCAACGCTTGAATATGTAATAATAATAATAATTTTGCCAGATTTCTCTGTCTAGTGTGATCTAGGTTTTTATTTCTAGGTCAATTTTTATTTTATTATAAAGTAAATAGTTTAATAATTGAACATTTTCTCCTTAAAATCAAAACTTGAAATCGGTTTAATTAAAAGTTTACCGATTGTCGCTTAGATGTTTTTTAAGTGTTATATAAATTATATTATATTTTGTTATCACTATTATTTTGAAAATATACTTAGTTCCTGTTCCCGATAAGATTCAAGAAGAAATGTGATAAAAAGTTGTTATTTTAGAGAATACCAAAATAAAAAATGCTCATCGAATTTGATTGAAAAGCAATTTTTGTGCGGAACGACAACAAAAACTCATAAACAAGCCAGTGACAAAAAATGAATTATCACTTTGATGCCACCAATAAGGCTGCTGAAATTTCAAATAATATGATAAAACTATTTATACAGCCATTAATTAAAATTAAAGATTATTGTACTAACGTTTCAAATATATTGATTCATTGAGAGTCTCGCAGAATTAATGAAATCGCTGTATCTAAGTATTGTAAATCAATTTCTTACACACCAATGATTAAAAAATAATTGGATAACATAAACATTCCGTCAAAAACCGTAAGTATTTATTGAATGACATGTAACTTAGTCCGCGGACAACCCTAACCGCTGAGGACTGCTAAAAAACATTTCAAAAGCTATCGTCCGCCAAGGACTTCACAATACACTATTATTAAAATGCGTCGTCTTTGTAGCGACATGTCGCCGCGCTGTTTTCTCGGAAACTCAATAATTTTGTGCGCGGTGGCAACGTGCCAAGAGAACTAAATGCATTTCCTTTTTTAAACGGAAAAATATACTATACTGAAGATCAGTTTTAAATGATATATGAACGTTCATTTTCAAAATGTATGTTTCATTGTTTTTATTGCGAATGCACTTAAATTATGTCCCCCAATGGCATTGATTTATGAAAATAGATTCAATCTACATTATTTACAAGCAACTAATCATAATATTTTGAGGATTAATGTGACTTTTTGACTTATAGTTTCAAATGTGCATTTAACATTGTGAGGGGAATTACTTGTACAATGTGTAAAAATATGTTTAATTAATTATTACACTATTAATAATGAATATCTTATAACATTATAGATTTTTAATTAGATAAAATTCTCAATTTTTTTTCTCTCAGACCCTGTGCATTCTATAATTACTAGTAATTAACAATTACAGTCCCCATAGCTCAACAGACAGGTATTTTGGTATTGTCCTTTATATTTTTTTTATATGCATGTTAGACTGGCAAGGACCGGCTTATACAAACATCCCAGACTTTTGGGTAAGACTTTAAGGCGCTAGTAACCCTTGAAGTATCTCCAGGATGAGTCTTTATTTTGTCAATAACTCGCCTTACAACTCGGCAATGAATTAGAATACGTGTTGCAACTTTTCTTGATTTTCTTTTTCATAGGACGGCAGTGATCCAACGCCACTGTTGGTAAGCGGTATGGGGTCAGTTTAGGGACCTAACTGACTGCTGAGAGATCATTATCACTGGCCAGTTGACACAATTATGGCGGCCTATTTGCCTTCTACTACTTCATAGCCATTCGTCTAAGTCATATCTGCTACACTCACCTGCAGCGCATGTCTGGTGTCAAGAGCTCGTCTCCTAGTGCTCGGGTTGGTGTCGAGCTGCTTGAGCCGGTCGGAGGCGGCAGTGACGGCGGCGCCGAGGCTGCGCTGCACGTCCAGCAGCTGGCTCCAGCGCTGCAGCTGCTGGTCGGCTACAGCGGCGCGTTTCGCGAGACCTGTGGGGGTATATATGAGTTTAATATGATGTACGAAGCAGTTGATAACGGTGAAAGGAATTGAAGAAGAAAATTCAATGGCGACTCTAACATTAAATGCAAGCACAAAATTATTTCTAGGCAACGGTACTAAGTATTATGTGAGTATAAATATTTTTTTTCCATACCACGTTATCCACAGCGTCAGCCCTAATAAGTCCATGGCGGATTTGCGAAACTTAAGCATTTTAATTGAGAAGAGATGTTTAAAAACTATTTAAATCTCTTGTCCATAAGTGTCAGTATCCCGTACCTTCGCAGGCGATGTTCCATCTGTCAGCCAGCTCCCTGGTGCGCTGCTCGACCCGCTCGCCACTGGCGGCGTCGGCGCCCGAGCATAGCTCTCGAGCCCGCTCTCGGACCACGTCCAAGAGCGGCTGTTGGTTCTGCGGATTCATTGAATAACTTATTATAATTCAATTATTATTAACGTATTTGAAATATGTGGTTATGATTATTATGCTCATTAAAATAGTAGAATTAGATGTTTCTTAATCAAAATTATGGTTTAAATTTCAAGGACTATGTTTATCTCTTTGTGTCAAATATTTGTTAGTAGTAGCTATTGTATTTTTAAATCAAATTTTACAAAAACTACTCGGACAAAACAAATTGAATCATACTTAAGAACTTCAAGAAAACAACAAATATTATTTACGACGTTCATAGCATAAAATATTTGTGTTGCGCTTTTGACCTTAACTTCATTGTCAACGACCGACGAGTAATGATGTCATAAGTAATGCTGCATAAAATATTATAATTTATTTTGAACACTAAACAAGAATTTCGTTCGCATACGTAATATCAGGCGCCATTTTCTCACCACAGATGCCTACCTACTGGAAAATTGTATAACAACTTTATATAGATTTTAAATGAAAATAGTATATTGTCGGAAGTGTTTACAGTATGACGTTTACTGAAAAATAGGACACCTATAATACCTTAATTCAATATTGCATAATAAAGATGCCTACGGAGCTAGAATAGCGTTAACCGCGTCATGGTGAAACACCCATAGCGGCCCGTTCCGGCGAATCGCATTTCAGGGTCAGCCGGCCTCGCGTACATTTACCGAGGCAATTCGAGGGATGCAAAATTTAACATTGGTATAGTATCGGGAAACAGTACCAAACCTACTAACTCCATCTAGTGGCGTTAGATGGAAACTCATTCAATGTCGTTTAATTTCACATAACTTAGAGAAGAATATATTATTCTAGTAAGTATGTGAGTTATAATACAGTACATAAAAAATATCGTAATGTCCGAAGGGATTACCTATTTGATGTACCGGGAAACCTACTTATTGGATTTGTTTGTGCGTTACAAACATTCCCCTGCGGATTATATACTATAACGATGACATACCTTGCCGGTGATATTATTTAATTCCCAAACATGCTTACTAATAAAAATTATCAGTGATATGAATGATAAGATATAATTTCTTTTTACGCTTACTATATTTGTGTTGTCTTAGCACGGTTTATACAAAATTCCTGGGAATCTTCAATGGTTTAAAGATTGCGTAGCTCGGTTGTGAAACTGGGGCTTCAGATTCGATTCCCGTATACTTTAATAAATCCGAAAGTATTATAATAATATCAGCCCTGTATTATATACTTGCCCACTGCTGAGCACGGGCCTCCTCTACTACTGAGAAGGATTAGACCTTAGTCCACCACGCTGGCCTAGTGCGGATTGGTAGACTTCACACACCTTTGAAATTCCTAAAGAGAACTTCTCAGATGTGCAGGTTTCCTCACGATGTTTTCCTTTACCGTTAAAGCGAACGATAAATTCACAAAGAATACACATATGATTTTTTAGAAAAGTCAGAGGTGTGTGCCCTTGGGATTTGAACCCGCGAACATTCGTCTTGGCAGACCGTTCCACACCCAACTAGGCTATCGCCGCTTATTCCGAATGTATTGCTTAGTATAAAATTGACCTGATGTAGTAATAAGCTTGTTCTATCACATCATGGGATATATTGTTGTTCAACTGCCAACCGTTCTAAAGGTAATGGTGGTGTGCGTGATGGCATGTTTAAGAGATACTTGTGTCTCAGCTGGTATCTCACTTCAGAACGAAAATTAGGAACATCTATTACTACCCATTGTGTCACATTACAAAACCATTTGTATTCTTAAATATGGTTCTTATGTCTTTGTAATTAAAAGTTCTTATGATAATGCATATTGGCAGCTATGGCTCTTACTTTTAGTACCTGCGAAGAAAGGTTACGAGAAAGTCCACGTAAATATTTTTACTATCAGCAAAAAGACTAGCTCGCCTCATCATTCACGTAAAAAATACGCAAATCACAACACCTTGACCTGGCCAATTACATCGACAATAATAGTGTTTAGCGAGACATCGGATGTGACGTCACAAGGTTTCATTCAGCCACAGCGTTGACGTTTAATTAATCCGATGTTTATTAATTACATTGTTTCATTTCGTGGTATCGTTTCATATTTATTACAGAATGTTACGAAATCATTGACCAAGTTACAAAATCAAACATATTGTTCTGTACATTTCTTTTCAATAATGATTTCTAAGTTTACGCGAATGTTAGACATTTAAATTAAACTGTTTTACGGATTAAAATAGAGATTAAAATTAAAGTATTTTACGAAAAACTCGTAATGAAATTCGTAAAATAGTTTAATTTAAATTTCGTTTCAATGTTAGAAAATTGGATTGTTTTAAACATTAAGTTAAAGCTGTCTTAAAGGTCAATTAAAAGCTTACAAGTTGGTAAACATGTTAATTCATGTATTCGTTTTTGATGCAAACACATATTTTTTTCAATAGATATGTCGAGAATTGTTTAATCTAAGAATTGACAGCGCTGCATTTCTTTGACAATACTTATACAGGTGAAGCCGAGCAAAAATGACACAATATAATTATAGTGTTCATATTTTATCACACAGGATAATGAGGTCACTAGAAACTCAATAGTAATCAATGTCACGGCCCTTAACTAGTCCCAAGATATAAATAATCCTTTACCTAGTAAGAAACGATAAATACAAACTCAAGCCGATTCATAAAGTTGATGTGAAAAACGTATTAATCATAATCGATATGAAATTATGAACGAAAGCGTTTGCTTAACGTTTCTTGGAAAAGATTGGAATTACGTGAATGAAGGAAATAGTTTCGGAAAATGGAAGTGAGGAGTAGTGTAGAGAGCGATTATTCGGCTGGAAAAGTAATGGAATCGGGTTTGATGAATATTTTCTTATGCAGTATTTTGGGATACATTTTCTCATATAATTATCTAGACTTGAACAAAGTATGGTCAGGAAAGTGTGAAATGGGTGTGCCTGTGACCTTTTAGGAAAGAAATTAGCCTACTTTAAAAAAAACATAGGAAACAAAATTAAGCAATTTCAGTTGTTAAATAAGTTACTTGTAAGGTACTGCGATTTCATAATCTTTTATGCAATCCCTTATGATGTAATAAAGATTGTAGGTACAAAATCTCATTAGCACTTTCTTTTTAAACGACAGAATCGTATCACCCAAATAGGTGTTATGAAACTTCTCGGCATTATGAGACTTGACATTTACACGTCGATTGTAAATTTTCTACGTTTAAATTGATTGATTTAGAAATATTACAATAGTTGCTATTATGAATTAAAAGGTTTCAAGAATCGAAAATAGATGGCGTTGTATTAATTTAATATAAATGACACTATATGTAACAGGTAAAAAAAATCTTATTAAACACCATGATATCTCTGATAAGCACAATTCGATGATTAATGTAATTTTTATTTTTTTTTCTACGTAATTGACAGCGTTATGGCATTTATTCTCTGGCGAGCAACTTACTCGTCAGCAAATTTGTAGCTCACGATATTGTTGCAAAATATGCAATTGGCACAAAGGTAAATCAACTTTGCACGGCGCAGTCGCAGAGTGTTTACCACTTTATCAGCGTGCAAACCGGTTGATAACGATAACTGATAACGTTTCTCGTAGTAATGGATTTAGAGCAGTGCATGGGTACTAAAGAGTCTGCAGTTAGTGCTATAATTCCTGTTAATTAGGTAATTGTCACAAAAGTACCTAAATTGATAAGTTTATTTTTTAAGACGAATCGATGGCATCTTCTGGTAAGGACCACAACCGGCCATAAACTATAACACTCCATATAGAACGTAACAAACCATCCACAATTTCCATTCAGAGATATTAATTAAAAATTATATCCTAATGATCCATAATGACACTATCCACAATGTTTTCGTCAGAAAAGCTATAAAATTTACCAAAACTAAGCTAGAAAATGTGATTGACCTAAACGCGACCTAAGTCCTAAAGTGCAATAAGACACTAATGTTTGTGGTAGAAGCTAAGTACGAGCACAGCCTTGATTATCTAGCCTATTAATAGACGCTGACTACAATATGAAAAAGTTTGCACGTGAGAAAACAAGAGGCTACGACTCTGGGGACTCTGTACATTGTATTTTAAAACCCATTGTCTAAAGTCGATATCTAAATAGCCAATTTTCTGTACTATTCCAGTAGTATCTGAATCTGATATTAAATAAAATATAAAAATAATAATCTTAACTTGTTAAGCGCTTCATAGCCGAAATGAGCTCAATTGTTTTAAATACCAGAAGATTACTATACTATTGTTATATTAATTTATGTATAACAACCTTAGACTTATTGCACAAAGTTATCAAAACCTATCATTGTTCTATATGGAACACTTAAACAACATTCCAATGAATGAACGATAAGGCACGTAAAACAAATCTGTAAAGTTTATCGAGCAGGTGCATTAATTATATCTGGATTACGATATACCTTTTGAATAACTTCCGAAACAAAACAATCCCAAACGTAATGTAAGCACATGCCTTTACCCACAAAGGTTAGATAGACATTACCAAAATTTCTCTGAGACTTCATTCTTCCCGTCATGTGATAGGCTAGCCATATCAAAAACTGTAGACAATTACAACCACATGAATATCTCGTTGTCTTTTACGCCTAAATTCTTGAAAATGCATAATTATACGTGACCACTTTACCGTCACATAGTTTTCAAGTACCAAAAGATAGAGAACAATTTTTGATGCGATCTGATACCGTTGATTATATTACGTATACAAATAAATAATAGTTACAAATAATGTTCAAGTTTATTTCCAGTTAAATCACCTCTCGAATAAATTATAAACGATTAAAATCGGTTCTCCCGTTTGTGAACTATGATGCTACAAACACACAAGTACAACACACCTCTTTTTGCATAGATTAAAAACATATGTTTTTCATATTCCGCTATAACACTCCAAAGTTAATTAAGGCGTGTTTTCTTCCGATAGGCGTTTGAATGTTACGCAAAACATTATCAATGGTGTTTCCTTAACCTCGTGTCATCTTTAACATTAAAATCAAAGATAATGTTAAATGTTATTTTTAACTTCCTATGTCATATTATAGCATAACACAACATATTGTCGCAATTTCATAATTCACGCGATTGCGATATATATTTTTGCAACGTTCAGAACTTTGTTGTTATATCCGTGACACTAACAAATTTTAAACAATAAAAGTTTTAATGAATGAATGCTAACGAACGCTTTCGACTATTGCGTGAAATAATTTAGTCAGAGGCAAGACACCGATTAATTTAACCACAGGTGAGCAAAAGGCCAGTAGCATCAAAAATAAATACTAGCAGACCTTTGACCCACTCCTACCTCTATTTGTTTAGCAAATGATCTATTATCTTATCCAACATACAACAAAAATCTGATTACGTTGAACATAAACCAAGACCAAACGTATCGAAGCACCAATGAGTTTGCGAAACAGTAAGTAGGTTCAAAGTAAAGATCAGTTGAAAGAAAGTTGCATTCGGTGCAGCAAGCACAGTTTATACGTTATGAAAGTGGCCGTAAGTGAAAGCTGAAGTGGTAAAAGCGATCAGATTATGGACTTCTTGTTTAAGTTGAGCAAAGTCATCGTACAAATTGTATTTTGGATTGATACATCGATGACTTGAATTGAATTCTCTGTTTAAGAGTCCGTTTGGCTACGATTTTGCTGTTAATCAGCTATGTGCCTTGTAATGTTTCTTTTGCCGATTAAAGGACTTTAAATCCAATGTCACAGACGGCAAAGATTGAGATGAGAAACTCGCTTGCTTGGTGATAAACATGTGCTCAAACGATTACGACGTCCGCAGAACTTTACATAAAAACAGCAATGTGAACAATAATCATCATTCTACATGATTTTAATGCTTATTGTTACTAGTAAATACTCTGTTTTCCATAATTTAAAACATGTAAAGAAGTTAGTATATTACTTATTTTAATAAAAGGACTGTTATATACGCTCAATAATACAGTCTTAACAAATTATAGTGTACAAAGCCTAGCATAATATCAAAACTAAACTATATATTAAATTGGTCCAACACGGTTAAAATTCGAGTAAATTGAATTCAAGACAGTTAGCAACCGAGTTTTCGGTATAAAAACTGTGTAACAACTGCGATTGGTCACAATCCGCCGGCACGAACCTACACAATGAGTCAACCACGCCAACTACGGCTTACCCTTGAATCGACAAATACGTCGGTAGCTTTAAAACGAGACGGTTTGGTGCACGATGCATGAAATTTTGGAAGTTGAAATTGGCCAGACTGCAGGATGTATAGTTTTGGAATTTCAAAATTGACTTCACGATGTAAATTGGAGTTGTCTTATACGGCAAAGTTGTCAATTGCACCTGATGATTGAAATAGTGATCAGATAGAGTAACAACTGACGATGGATGATATTTAGAGATAAATCTACTCATTTAAAGTAAGTTAGAATTCTAAAATACTTAAAATGAAGGTTATCAAGTCTGTATGTTACTGCCTACACACGAGGAATCGTGAATGCATTGACGAAAAGGAAAGTAACATTGACAGATAGCGAATTTCGGCACACAAACAATGTTATCAAAATATATATTTTTTTTATCAGCAATTAACCTGTATTTTATCTCTAAGAAGAAAGTGACTAAACAGAGATTAACTAAAACACTGATGAACAAATAATAATCTTTAATAGTAAAAAGGTTGGATATTAGCTGTCTTTTTGTCGAGGAAAAATCAACTCACACGATGAGTAATGCTGGTTTAATTTAAACAAGTAAGGTGAATTTACTATCAAATGATAAGATAATATCAACAGACATGTTTATAACCAAAAAATTGCATATTCACTTGCACTAAAACCACCTAAATACAGATTTATTATAGCGCCATCTATTATTGAAAAAGAAATGCACTTCGCAGAATTTCTACTTTTGTGGCCCAGCTTTATTTAAGGTATCACAAAACCTTAGAATAGCCATTTCGTAATGCTATGATTGACCTCCGGGAGGCCATTTTAATTTGTGGCCATTCCGAATGGTATAAGTTCAATTTAAATAATTTCCTTTTGTTGCCAATACTCAATGTAAAGGAAATTAACCAAAACGGCCAATTCTTAATACATTTATTGCATTGTTAGAGCGTGTGCCAGTTAAGTTGTAATCATATGATTAACATATTTTTCCGTAAAAAAATTAACCGATTGTAAGAAAGCCACAAGTTTAATATACGCGAAAATCATTCTCATTGGTAACGCGAATTCTCTGCACTATGAAAACTACAAACATGAATTTTAGTATAAAAATAAAACCTTGTAAGATGTAGAGATATATCTGTAAAAAAACGTATTTTACACAAATCCACTCCAAAGAGAACCATCGGAGTCTTCATACGGGCGCAATCGCGAACAAAATCTATTTTAATATTAACGGAAGCGCTTCCCCTATTTCTATTTACAAATGTCATTGCAATACAATATTATCACGAAATTCTGCATTGATAATATCAAACTAACAAGACAAATTTAAAATAGAACACAGAAAAAAAACAACAACAAAAACAAACGTAAAACCAATAAACTCACCTTCCTTTTTCGTGGAATTTTTAATACTTATCTGCTATAAATAAATATAAAATAATCCTAAACTAACAACAATCCTGTTTATTTAAGTGGGCACGTGGATGCAACACTTGCACGTTTTAATAGCAATACAATTAGAAATGTTTGGGTTATGTACAGTTCTCATTGCGATGCTATGCGTAGCGCGACTGAGTGCCGGTCGCGGCGCAGCCCGCTCGGTCCTTGAGCGCATGACATCACTGTTAAGGCGAATACTTCGAGAAATCATTGTGCAATATTAAGGGTCGTTTTTAAAATACTTTGTAGACACATAACTTCTTTGCGACAATGCATTTTAATAGAGGCTTTTGATTGCCGTTAAGTGCAACTTTGTTTGAATGGCAAAGAATGTATTGACATAGAATTTAGTGGTAAATAAATTAACACTCCTCACAGTTCTTATCGCAATTTGTTATATTCGTGATAATGTTTAAACTGTATTTACTAAGTTGTATGTAATATCTTTAAACATACAGCCGCTTGGAGTTACGGTAATATAATATTTCTGTAGGGCAGAGGTTCCCTAAGTTTTTTTCTCATGGATCCCTTTTAAAATTTTGCTGGTTCCGGTGAACCGTTTTTTTTAAGGTTTGGCAGAGAAAGTGCATTACAACTGCTACCCAGCCCTCGCGGGGGGTTATATTGGGGTCCCGCGCCTTTTACCCCTATCAATATTAAGTATATGCCTACATTGGTAGGTGAAGTCGAGCCAACATTTTAGTACTTTACTATCAAACCAAATAATTTTTCCTGGACCCCCATTTTTTAGTCACGCCAACGTAGACCACGGTCAAGTCTCCCGTGGACCCCTGAGGGTCCACCTGGGACACTTTGGGAATCAGTGCTCTAGAGCTTTGGTAGTGGTGCACTATGTTCGCATACGTATACGGCACCAACTATAATCCTAATAGAAAGTTTGAGAATGATTTTAATTATTAGGTAACATTTATTGTGTACCTAGTTAAATGCTTAGGACGTATGCATGATATATCCGTCATGGATTAGGGCATATAAATATATATTTTTAAACGAGCTATACACATGCGTTTTTGATACAGTTACGATTTCTGATGTCTGTGATTTCTATGCTAATGTTTACAAAACGTCGTGCGAATAGATCTGCAGCCTTGAAATTGTCTTACAGTCCATGAATAGTACAGATACCAAATCTCCATGCATGTAACTTAAATATTTTTTCAAACACCAATTATTTCTAATGAGCAAAAACTACGGCAACAATTTTGGAATGTTTATCTCTGTAAATATCGAGTAAAAAGCATTAAGTATTTTAATTGTTATTTTATTTTCCAGCATCTATTAAACTGAATGTCATTTGTGAAGTCAAAGTTGTTATTTTTGCTAGACTCAAGATCTTTTAATAGACGGCTTTATGGAAATAAATTTGAACAATCAAACAGTGTTTATCCCATAGTTATAACCCGACGACATAAACCATATTTCATTGTGACATTATCAATTGCTTCAATTAATATATAATTGCAATGATACCTTTTATTTTAATAAACATGATGTATAAGATTTATAAATACGCGACCTCGTGTCATGGGCAACAAGAGCTATAAAAAGCTTAAGTGCAGAAACGATACAATAATTATCACCTGATTTTAATAATACTTTTAAAAAAATAACTTAACAGCACAAACTTAAAGCAATTTTTCCTCTCATTGTAGAAAATAATAACGGTTTAATTTTTTAGGTTATATTTCCAAACTCAAATCAAGATGGCGCCTTAACGGCTACGTTTCGAGCACATGTGACATTGAAATGTGCCGTCAAACGTTATGACGGACACGTAGAGTCGCCTTAATTCTGCTTTATTTGGCGTCCTTTGGTATGCCCGTGAGAAGAATGCAGAATTGCAGGTGTATTATTTAAAAATATTGGCAAGGAACGCTGGTAGTTACGAGAGTGCACCATTGTGAGACACTCATTGCAACGCTGTATAATACTGCAAAAGGCTAAACGCTATCTATAAAAGGTGATGGTAACTCCGACACAAATTATATATATTATATAATATAAGATTTGAATTAAATTATCAAAGAAGAAAAATATTGTCTTGGACAATTATTACCTCTACGTAGAGTTTCTTAATATTCCAGTAAAATATAATGAAAATATAATACAATTTTGAAAGACTACAACATTAAATAAAAACTAACTTTATGTTCCATTGATATTGTATCAAATTGTAATTTAATTGTTATGAGTTTCACTATTATAGTGGCTAGACAAAAGCCCCCTGCCTATTTATAGAGTTATCTGGCCCCAATCCAACTACGCTGAAGTTTTAAGGGTTAAAATGATGTCGCCTTCTCCCTATGTTCATCCCCCATCTCGGAATATGTCTCATACAATAATGTTATAGACATTTCTATACTAGACAGCCCTAAAGCAGTTTAATTTAATGCAATACTATTTACATCGTATAAACTGATGGGCTATAATATAAAAACGGATGTGTGGAACCCGATAAGTTACACAAAAATGGATACTGCACAACACAATCATGCACTTTTACAGTTAGTGGCGTGAGAACCGGAACGTACGAGTGAGAGAGACGGGTGTATTGTATTGAAAGAGAGGCATTGAATATAAAAATTGTGAGACATTGAGACTTAAGTTTCAATTGTTTTGTTTTTTTTTGTTAAACACAGCAAACGAGCAGGTGGTTGGAATGATGGTAAATTATCATCGTTGCCCAGGGACGTGGATAACTCTACAAGAATGTTTAAGTAAGGCCTGAAATTTAACGATTTTAGAAATTTCAAAGGAATAAATATATTAGGAAAATAGTTACTTATGAAACGCTATGGCCTTAAGGTACGCGCCGGCAGACCTTGAGGCAAGTGCAATAACCTGGACGCGTATCTAAAATAACTAATCTATGTACAAACAGACCGCACATTCTAGTACACGCAACAATAATCTAGGATCTAGATCGTTTAATCCTACTGGTCCTTTTAAATACTTAGAAAAAATAATTCTCATTATATGCTCAATAGAGTTAAAAAAAATACCGGAAAAATTCTGAGATTTTGATGAGAGGATTTTTTTTTATTACTTTGAATGACGAGACGAGCTTGCCGTTCGCCTGATGGTAAGCGACACGACCGCCCATAAACAGTAGAAACACCATCTAACACCTTGAATAAGAAAGTATTTGGTATTCTACTGCGCTCGCCATCCTGAGACATGAGATGTTAAGTCTCATTATCCAGTAGTTACACTGGCTATAATTTCCTTCAAACTGGAACACAACAGTGACTACACACTACTGATTGGCGACAGAAATAGACATTGCGGTGGTACCTACCCAGGCGGGCTTTCACATATAAGAGACCTAACACCAGTAAGAATGTTGATTTCATTGACAATACCACCTTATAAGTAAATACTAAAACATTATATTGCAAGATATCGTTCATGGCAATTATCAATTCGTTGTAAAGATAACACGCATGTGTGACACTTGTGTTTAATAATATAAATAAACTTGCGTTATGTCATTGATAAGATTGATAACGGATACAAGAGTCAGCTGTAGTGTTTGACACAGCGAATTAAACCGAGGAATAATAATGGTCTTAGTAAAAAAAAAAAATAAGCCCAAGAATCAATCCTAATCTTAATCCATGATCCGATCCCTAGATTAAACTAATAAAAATATTTCGTTTGTAAGTTATAAAAAAGTGCTCTGATTTTCGCAAAAGTGATTGGAATTGTTATAGAAAACGCAAAATTAGGTTCATCTATCTTATTATCCGATGTTATTAAGCTAGACAAATCGTACGCATCATACATAGAGAAGGGGCTATTAGAAGCGGTGGGAATCTTAAAAAAACTTATAAATAAAAACATCCCACATTAACCAAGTATTAATACCAAACACCTTCTTCTTCTTCTTTTATATTATGGCTGCCACCGTTTCTTTATCGGTAATTTTGCCAATGTCGAGTAATAATAGCAGATATAAAATAAAAAGAGATTAAAAACCAGATCGCCACTTTCAAAAATACTGTCATCTACTTACTAAACACCTAATAATCGTAAAATTGACTAACAGCCCGTCATACAATACCGCATTCGTATTGATCGACTCAATAACATTATAAAGTTTAACATTGCTCAGTGTCCGTTGACTTCGTTAAACTGATTTAAAATTACAATCACTCTATTACTAGGCGCACCGTGAACATACGGAGAAAAACAGGACGTTTCAATAACGAATAAAATTTATATATTTTATAAATTTGATAAAATACATCCTTAATGAAGTATGTAGTTAAAGTAGTAAAGACTGTAGCCATATTTATTCTAATAACTCGGTCTACAGAAAACTAACGCGAAGTAACACGCTGTTGTTATCATATGTTGATTTCGATTACTAAAGGCCCAAACACTTTCTTTAATCCTTATCTATTTAAGTTTAGCCACGCATCTATAATCCTTCTAATGTTACGAAAGTGTATCGACGTCAGAGATAACTTAACTTCTTTTGCTCTTAATATGACAATCTACATTTAAAAAGGGTAATGCTAAAAATGTTATGGTAGAAATTTAAAGTTCTTTTTTTTTGTAATGTCGATATAGTTCCATTAATTTTACGTTACTGCCACGTACGTACGCTACGTACGTTTACGTTTAATAAAGACATTTAATTCATTTTTATCATTTTAACTAACACAATAAGATAAACGATTTAATAAGGAACTTTTTGATAGTTTAACATTTTCCAAAAGACCTAATTTTTTTTTAAAGAATTCTGTACATCTTTTCGTATTCCCGGCTATAACTCGTGCTCTATAAATGTATGGAATGAATCCTCAAGGCCGTTTGCTCAGAAGAGGGCCCAAATACAAAGCTACGTTATCACCGAGGGAGTAGGGTCGACATAGTTCATTTCATAATTACTCTTATTGCGAAGAAATAGACATAGAAAACATACAAACGCTAGTCAATCATTTCCGCAGTAATTCCTGCAT
Source organism: Manduca sexta (assembly GCF_014839805.1). NCBI lineage: Eukaryota > Metazoa > Arthropoda > Insecta > Lepidoptera > Sphingidae > Manduca > Manduca sexta. Next base: position 15,756,599 of record NC_051138.1, read on the forward strand.
GCAACGCCTAACCCATCGGTGGATAAAACGTATCTGTCATTTTCTCTGTCTCAGTGAACGGGAAACATCTGCCACTTTAATCAACCGTAGTATACGCATGTTTACTTCTGATTGTTACGATATTTATTAACAGGATTTTCCTGTAGGCGCTATGCGTGAGGAATACGTACCTACGTGACGACTTGTCAATAAATAAAAATGGCGTCCGTTTAGTCCATGAATGTAGCCTGTACTATATTTGTAATGATCACAGGTGAAGTTTTCTTTTAGGTTAGGTTTACAATAGTTCTATAACAGCCAGTTTCAATAAACGATCCCAATCTCAATCTACAATCCGATTTCGAGAATGAACCAATCAAAATAACTAATTTGTGGGCATGTCAAAAGAACTTTGTTCTGATTGGTACATTTTTGAGATAGATCGGAAAAAGCGTTTGATTGTTTATTGGAAATGGCGGTAAATGGAAAGTAAGGTGTGATAAACAGAAATCAAACGGGTAATAACTTTGTTTTCCACCGTCATGGTATGGCGCATGTATGATTATGCACCTGTAGAGCAAGAGGGATTCCTAACTCGTCAAAAGTGTTTATATTATGCGAAACATTTGATACCGGTTTGGATATCGCAGTACTAAAATCCCAGTAGTTTATACGATCAAAGATCTCAGTAAGGACATTACTGTTTTATTTACTATTTAGTTATTTTAGAATATATAGGCGAAACACGAGGATCATAATATAACCCAATAGGTAGAAGGACGTTTCGAGAAGTTTCAAAGACCATTCAATTAATGAGTCATTTGCACATCATATAGCGAGACTGGGAAGGCCAAGGGGAACATTATACTGCGTAACTCGAGCTGGTCAATAGAACCCGATATTGTGAAGTAACTAATCAGATCAACTCAGGATCATGACATACAGACATACTGACACTTTAGACCTGCTTCAGTAAGACGCAGTGTTATATATTAAATACATTACGTACAGCCGATTATGCAATGCCTAGGCTATCGATAGGTTTATTTCGGAAAAGTAAGCAGACTTTTATTCCGTAGAAGTACATTCACATAGGCGAGGGAGTGAGGAAATGTTAGTATAATAAAGATCATTTCGGACAGTCTTCAAAGACAATACGTGGACGTCATAGAACAGAACGATATCCTGATATTTTGATATTCACTTATTAATTCAACATGGCCAAATGAGAGAGTTCCAATTTCATTTTCAACACGTGCCAGAATGTGCCGCGACGTCCAGACGGCTGATAACTGATGATGTAACGCAGCATCCATCCCACGCGTCGGATGCATCATCTAATAATCCTTCGCGGCGACCGTTCAACCCGACACAATCAGTTGAGCAACGGTTTCTTTGTGATTGCATTTGATTGTCGATTTAAATTTTATGAACTGTTATGCCTGATCCATTTTGATACTCTTCCATATTTTACAAGGATCTCTAATAGCATACCTTGGTCAAAGTATTTAGATTTTAGATCAACAGTAAGTGGCACATGCCATTACCGTGAAAAAAATATGCATGGATATGATCCTAGAACGCATATTCTGCCTACTTCGACAGTAAAAGCCTGAGCATTTTGCAAATCACTGCTTGTATTTTTACTACGTTTAGATACGTATGAGCTTTATGGGTCAGTGAGTTTATATGTAGTTTTAAAATATATAATTTCCCTATACCTACATTTTTACTACCTGTGGTCAAAATACATATGTCAAGTCCAATCCAAACCTGCTAAAACGGCGTTAGAAAACTCAACTCAGTTTTCATTTAAGTTGGAGACTACGTCAAAAATGAGTAATAGTTTCAAGGCCGCGCATAATTGACGAGCACTTCCGCACGATGAATGATTCGCTAGGAATTTAACACTACTATAACGCTTTAATGCAATAACATATCTAGGAGGTAATTTTTAAGCACTGCTTTTTACATTGCGTCCTGTTCTTTTTATCTGATGTTGGATATAAATAAGTTTTCGTCTGTATTTAGAGCTACTTTTTGAATAACGCAATCGTTCAATTGAATGCAAATAGGAGATCGATGTCTATACTTATAGATATCGTGTCTATAACACGTTTATTTCGTCACTAGAATATTAAAGGGGACTTCCCCGACCAGCGTTAGTACTTCATGTAACGACTGCTACTATAAAATTATAGTAAATTTATACAGTTTAAAGTCCCCGATTCTCACTTATATTTTAAGTTAATATGAATTTTACCATATTTTAATTATAAAGATTTTGAAAAGATAAAACGACATTATGGTACTATAAACATGCAGGAATGAAGCTTGATATTTGCTATAGTTGCACAAACTTATAAATTTTGTGACGGTATAATAATATTTTATGCAGCAAAACATGTGTAAATGTATCACATTATAAGCTAACACTTACCTCTAAGTCATTCCTGGCGTGCTTCAGTTTCTCCAGGTGAAGTCTCAGCGCGTCCACCGAGGTGACCGGCGCGTCTTGTATGTCGTTCTTATCCAGGATCGCCTTTATCTTCTCCACCAGCTGGCAGAAGTCCTTCCAGATCTCCAAGTCTTGCTCAAGCTGCGCCTGGCGAGACTTTGCTGAGTTCAACGTGTTTTTCAGCATCTGATTGTGTTTCTGGTGATCTTTGGATAACTCTTCCTGTTCGGAGGATGCTAGAGATGCCCATATTTTATCTACAATGTCTTGCATACGTTTTCCGACGAGATCCTTCATCTCAGGCTCGGATGCGTTGAAGAACGACTTGTGTTCTTCCAAATCAGCTTCGATGTTCTCGAAATCCGTTCCGTTTTTGCCCATATCGAGGCGTACATTGGCTTCGTTCACCCAAATGTTCAGTTTCTCTACTAATTGTAAGTATTGCTGTCTGTATTTCTTTGTTGTCTTGTAAGTATTTCTCCCTATTAGCCAGCTCGGCGGGAAGTGATGTCTTCAAGGAATTACCTTCGGAGACCATTTCCAGTAATGTTCCAGGAATACTATCGTCGTTTTTGATAGAGTCTGTTATCTTTGTGAACTTATCGAGGTTAGCTTGGATGTTCTTGGCTAGTGTAGTGTGCTCAATAAGTTTCTTGTCCACACTCGATACATCTCTGTTTAGCAGGGGTCGTGAGTGCACCGCCGCTTCGTTCTCATGAAGCCACTGCAGGATTTCCGACAAGTCAGACGCAAGCTTCTTGTGTTCAGCTGCGGCTCTTTCATGTTCTTGTCTCTTGGACTCTACAGTTCTACGAAGAGTCAATAGTTGCTGCTTTAATGACTGCAGAAGTTCAGTGATGTTATTCCTATCAATAACAGTTCCTTCAGCTGCGATTTGCTGACCTTTGTCCGTAGCAGTGGCAAGTAGAGCTTCGCAGCCTTGAATCTTGACAATAATGTCATCGTATCGCTTGATTTTCTCCTCAAGAGTATCATTAGACTTCTCAATATCGGATGTAAGATCAGTGTATTTGGCAATGAATTCTTCAATTTCTTTGACGAGGGCGAAGAATTGTTCTCGCAGTAACAAAAGCGATTTGAGTTTCGATATTTGATCTTCAATTGTACTCATTAATTCATCTTGTTTAGTCAGGATATCTTGTAAGTCGTGAAGATTTCCTCCTTGCAACTCATTCAACATGGATTTGTTTTTCTTAAGGTCAGCCAAAATAGCTTCATAGGCTTGAATAATTGGTTGAACATCTTCTACCTTGCTTCCTATAGGTTTGTTCAGTGCTTTGAGCTTGTTTTGGATTTCATTCAGGAACTCTAAAGCAGCAGCAATCTTAGCAGCTGCGTCTTTGTATTCCTTGATATGTTTTAATAGGATATTCTTTTTATCGTGGATGATGGCGTTAATTCTGGCAAACCTATCAGAAAGGATATTCACTTGTTCCTTAAGTTGTAATTTATTCGAATCAGACAGGGAATCCATAATGTCCTTGGATTTATCTTTAATTTTATTGATATTCTTCTCTACATCCTCTGCTTCTTTGCTAAGCTTGTCGAACTTAGCGAGCTGTTCCTCTAGAAGTTGGAGACTTGTTGTTCTCAACTCAGGAGTGGCAGCTACCTCTGCTTCGTTCAGCCAGCTCTGGCATTTAGCAACATCTGATTCAAATTCGTTTCTGCCTTGTAAAAGTTTGTTTAATGCTGCAAGTTTGTCATCAATGTCTACTTTAGCCGATGTGTACGACTTGTTAAGATCCTCTAAGATGGCTTGTAACTTGGCACGGTCTTCAGGGGAACAATCTTTCGAAACAGCATTGCCTTGGCGCATTACTTCAGTTAGTGTGTCATTGTGGAAGTCAGACAGCTCTGCTTGATGTTTCTTGTGTACAGTTATTTCCTTTTCTACTTTAGCTGCTTCTAAAGGTACTGGTCCACCTAACTTTTTGATCTCAGCCAGTTTAGTCTTGAGCCAATTCTTAGCCCTCTCAATGTCATTTTCCAGTTTCTTTCTGTCTTCAGCACAGGGTCCGAGTCTCTCGATCTCTTGTTTTATGAGTGACGCGAGTTGTTTCTGTTTGGACGAGAGCTCCGACAGTTCTGATTCCAATTGCATCTGTTCAGAAGGCTCAAGCTCTGCTTGAATGTTGCTTACCTTCTTCTCCAGGGAGTCAATGACTGTCTTTTTACCGTCTGTCTCCTTGAGCAAATTAGCAATCTTCTTTTGTCTCTCTTTAACGGACTTGCTTTCATATCCTAAAGGTTCTGGATGAAGGAGGTTATCAATTTCCTTCTGAAGCCATTCGTTCTGAGCTGCTACTTCGCTCTTAGTTCCATCAATGGCCTTATAAGTGATTTCTAGCATTTGGAGTTTGCGTTGAATGCGTTTAGCGATGTCGTTGTATCTTCTCTCGACAGATTTCATCTGTAACAATATTTAAATTACATTATGCCTGAAGCTTATTTATGACATGATTTTATTCACACGTTTTTTACTCGCTTCCGAAATTTCTATATAAAAGTATTATATAAACTCACCTGTTCTTCGACTTGTTGCGACTCCAAATTGCTGACGATGTTGATAACTTGCGATCCAACCGCCTTTATGTTGTCCACCTTCTCTTTGCCGGCTTGTCCAAATTCAGAAGACAATTCCTTTAGTGCACTGAGCTTCTGTGGGCATGGGAGACCAGATCCCTTGTCAGCCAGGCACATCTTCTTAAGCACAGCGTCGAACCAGTCGTGAATTTCTTGGCATTTGTGTCTGAAATCGTCGATAATCGCCTGGTTGCCCTTTTCGCGTTCGATGGCTGATATTATTGCTACTTCGAGACTGTCTAGTTCCTCTTCTAGGTTAATTTCATCTTCAAGACCTAGGATTATATTTTTCTTTAATACACGTATATGAAATTATTAAACTTACTCCTTAGAATTACTGTTTTTATCTTATGGGGTTAATACATGTAATAATAACAAAACTTTAAATTAAGTAATAAGATTGTAATACATAATAATTATAATCAAGTCTATTTACCTTCGGTAGGTATTTCCGTCAAGAGTCTATTCCTCTTTTCTCCAAGCGAGACAAGCGCATCGCTCATCGCGGCCATGTCTTGTTTAGCAGCCTCAGGTCTCAGCTTGGACGGATTGGCGAGCCAGTCGCGGGCCAGCGCATTGTGAACATTGATCCATTCCTGGATTTCCAGGACCTGCTTCATGGCCTCCTCCATGCCGTGAACTGCATCACCGAGTGTCTCAAGGTGACTTTGAACCTGCGGAATTATTTATCTTTAGACTTCATTCTATCACATATTTTAATTTGGGTAAGTTCGTGCTCGTATTTACATGGACTGTGTTCTTTTATATATTGAGTACAAAAAGCTTGTTGATTGGTTAGCTATACAACTCAGTTACCTGTGTACCTATCATTACCAGTTTAAAAGTGTTTGATCTATTGCTGTTAACTGCTACCGATAGCATTTTACACAACGCGATAATTAAATCGCGAGACAGTTTGTTGTGTAATACGTGATTAATACCACGTTTAAAATTACAATGTAAAGCTCTAGTTTATCGCAATTTAACAAAGAATCACACAATTCACAAACAACCAATCAACGCCTACATACGATTATAATGATGATACTTAAAGAAAGTATCAATCCGCATACCAAGATGATATCCAGTAGACGGACTAATCTGCTGTAGGCTATGACTTCATCACATACAATATTTATATTCAATGCTCTGAATGAAAGCCAACAACAAAATTTTCACACTTCATGCCTACGTTCTATGTAGACAGATGGCTATTAGAAGCTATGGCTCTCAGATATCAACTTCCTATATACGCCTCATCCCTTACCTTCTGTTCTAAAGCGCCAACTTTATCGATGAACTCCGGCGTCTCAATAGACTTTAGTATAACACGCACTCGTGGCTCAGCGCTCACTTCACTCACTTGTTTCTACAACAAACCATGCATGACACCACACAAACACGCGTGCGAGTTAGTGCAAAGGGAACCTGCTCGGTCATGTTTAGAAAGGAAAAAGATCTGCTTGATTCCCGAAATGAGATAAATATGGTAAGAAAATATTTCAAGTCTCAATAGTATTTTGAAATTTGACGTCAAGTAATTTCTACCGTATTGTAGTACTTAAAATCCACATTATATTGCGGCATGGGTTTTGATAGCAAATTTTTTTCACAACTCGCGTTTTTTTTTTTTATAAAAATTATTCTTGTCTATTCTAATTTAAATAACAAATTAATTTGCGGCGTACAGTGTTTTGTTTCACCTGACCTACGTGCTATCTTTTTCTAAACATGATCAATCAGGTTTTTAGTGGGAAAAGAGATGTTATAATTTGTGGATATGACAATAATCCCGTATTCTATGATAGCTATATATAATATTAAAAAAGAACTTAAAGTATAGGTAACACGCATATTTTAGAAATGACAAAAATACTGCCGTATCCACAAATATAATTAATATTCAAGAGATTACTCATCTGAATACAATATGCATTAATTAGTGTGCAAGTGCAACACACATTTGAATCACACACATGTGCTAATACAAGTGTTGTGCAAACTGTGTGAGTCAAGATACGTTTTATTTAGATAATATTGACAATCTTTTGTGTATTGTAAGGCATTCATAATTTTAGGAATGAATTAGTAATGTTTCTTGGTAAATTATGACAAGTTTTAGGTTTTACGAAATTTTTCATAGTGTATTTTTATCATAGAGAATTGTAGAATATCAAATCAACATATTAGAATTGTTTTATGAAAAATATTTGTTTTTTTTTATTATTTTAAAGTTATATTAATATAATAAAGAAACAATGTAACTATTTAAAAATAAAATTAGATGGACGACGAGTTTCTAATTTACCAAAAAAAAAAAAAACAATTAAAAAAAATCCTCAACGATTTTGTATCGACATATTGATGGATGTCATTATAAAAAATCTTGACACACACATTCACCAGGTGCAAAAAAATGACATAGCCAACGTTAAAGCCTTTGTACTCTGTCTAACTATTTACAATTACGTCGCTAACTACACTATCTACTGGTTGTTACAAACATAAATAAACATCCTTACATTATAATATTACATAATCGTTGGTTCTGTTCATTTTGTCGACCTGGCAACTCAAGCAACATCAACTTAGACATATGCAACAGTCATAAACATAAAAACATAGCCTTATGAAGAAAAACATTGTATTAATTTAGAAAAAAATGGTTTGTTCGGAGACCACACTCAAAAAAAAGTTTAGATGAAATATTAAAAAAAAAAATCTATACTCAATACTGATACAAATGTAATTAGTGTTTTATGCTAATGTATGTGTTTTCTTTTTTTTCTTGTGTCATGTTAATAGGTACTTTTTATTTAGAACTTAATGCTACAGCTAGCAAACTTTGCTTATTTAATATTAGTAGGAGTTGTATATACATTATTGGATGGAAGTGTTTTTAATTCTATAATATTTGTACTAAAGGTATTTTGCGATTTAAAACGGTTAACAGTATGTTTGAATGTATCGATTTGCTGGTTCCATGAATCATAAAATCCGTAAGATTTGCAATGAACGATGTGTGCAGTGTGGACGTGTGCGGGGTCAGTGGAGCGGCTCGCGCGCGCGCACCTGGTCGATGAGCTCCTCCAGCCGCGCGCACGTGCAGCTCGCGCGCCGGCACGGGCAGCGGCGCCGAGTCCGCCGGCGACGACGGCCGCGACACCGACGCCGCCGCCGCCGAGCACGCCGCCACCGCCGCCGACAGCCGCGACTTCTCCGTCTGCAGCCGGTTGTGCAGCCCCTGACCACACACACACATAACATATCATTATACGTATGTCTTGATATCTATCTGACTTTGTTTAATATATTTATACTGTATTTCATTTCACAATCATTTTCACATTTATTACTGGATGAACTCAACTTTTCAACATAATAGAAATAGAAAAGCATAGCTCACCCTAGCCTTCTCCAGCAGTTCACGACCATGGGACAACCCATCGACCGGCACGTCCAACTCGGTAATCGCTGGCTCGCACTCGTCCAAGTTGACCAAAATGCTTTCCAACGTGTCTTCATACTCCTTAAACTTAGCCAGACCCTCGCGCAATCTTCTCTCTATTTGTAGAGCAGTGGCCAGAAGGGACTTGTGGCTATCGTTGACATTCTTCAGCTGCTTGCCAACAGTTTCGCGAATATTTGGTGTCGTCGCCTCGTAACGCTCGATCTGAGCGACGCCTTTACCTTCTAATTCGTCAAGAGTCGTCCTGTACTTCTGAATATCGTCTAATAAGATGGCATGTTGGGCTAACTGTTCCTCTGTCTGTTCCCTGTTAGCAATATATAGTGAGTTGTGAGCCATGAGCTGGAAGGAGATCCGCAGCAGCCATTTCTCAGTATCCTGCAATGACTGGTGGTATTGGTTGTAGTCCTTAATCTCTCTTTCGAGATCAGCCTTCTTCGCCGCGCACTTATCGCGCAGGGCTTTGATTTTCTTCTCGATTTTAGTGACAGCATCCTTAACAGCTGGCTTCTTTGCCCAACTGCTAAGTTCTGCTGCCTCGCTCTTCAGTCTATCCAACTCTGGCTTCTTATTATCGATTTCTTCCTCAATATGTTTATATTTCTCAAGCAATGTCTTCATTTCTCCTAATTCGCCACCTGTCGGGGGAACTTTGTCAAGATTCTGTTCGGTATCCTTGATCCATTTGTTTATCTTGGTTTTGCTGTCTTCAAAGTCTTCCCATTTTCCGATAGCTGCTTTGAGCTGTGCGGTGATGGAATTAAGATCGATTTTCAGTTGGTCCCAACTCTCTTGCAGAATTTTAACGTCATTACGCAGGCTATCCTGTTCTTCTGGGGGAGTGTTGTTCATGGCTTTCTTGAACGCTTCTTGCAGGACAACAAGCAGATGGTGACCTTCGGTCATCCTGTTGCTCACAAGCTTAACTGTTTCTAGTTTATCCTTGGTAGTATCAATATCACCAACACCAATCGAGTCTTGGACAGTGCCATGTGCTGTCTCCAGCCAGTTCTGCAGGTCCTCCTTGGCTTTGATGAACTCTGTGTGATCTGAGAGGTTCTTTTCGCCATTGGAGACAAGTCCTTGGATCTTTGTAAGCAGGGTTGTGTACTCGGTTTGAAGGTTGACGGTCTTGTCGCGAACCCAAGCACATGCGCTCTGTTCCATGAGGTTCTCGCATCTGTCGTTAAGCTCTTCCAGGATATGCTTGTGTCCCAAAGCTTCCGCTAGTAACTCCTTAAATAAGTAATTTTTAAATAAATACATAAGTAATAATGGTAAATACTACAACATAAATATTTTATTTAATTATATTTTGTTTATAATGTAATCAAAAGTTTAAAAAAATAATTAGCACTTACCCGACACTTGTCGAGATGTTCAGGCGTGATCTTGTCTACCTTCTGTACCTCCTTCAGCTTACCGTCGAACTCTTTCACCCACTTGCTCATCTTTTCGTAAGTCTCCAAGTAGTCTGACCATGCCGACAGGCATTTCTCCAGCAGTTTTTTAGTGTCCTTACATATCTGTTGAAGGTTCTCCCATTCGAGCTTCAACTGCTTTATTTCCTGGTTAATATTGTCTTTTCCTTCATTACCAGTCGTTTCTAGGACAGCTTCACTTAAACTCATCGCTTTTTGCAGCAAAGCTTCACCTTTGGGAAGGGATTCGATGATTTTGTTGACCTTCTTCAGTTTCTTCTGTACGGAATCTTTCTCGCCGTGAGAATCAGAACACTGTTGAATCTCGATCTTGCAGTTTCGGATCCAATCGTAGAACTTGTCATACGATTCTTTATATTGGATGTGAGAGTTGACGTAGTCTTCCAATTTCTAAAGAGAGATACCAAGAAATTAATAACACGCTGTTTTGACTTACTAACTCTATAACATGTTTTGGAGATGTTAATACTACTTATTTCAATACTTTAATAGATTTTTTACATAAATTATTTAAGATTTTGTGTAATTTATTCATAATATTGTGAATACATTGTACAAAATATTTTCATTGATTTCAGATTATAGCATGGACAAGATAACAATACTAAATGCACATTTCTATACTCACAACAATCATTTCACTAACAGTCTTCTTGATATCATCGTAGCGTTTAAGGGTGTCTTCGATATCCTTGGACTTCAGAGAAGAGTCCTCCTGGATCTTCTCATTTAGTTTCTTCACGAGGTCGCTGTGAGAGTCAATGTCTCGGCTAAATGTCTTGAACTTCTCTAATTTAGCTTTCTTCTCTGAGAGATCGTTAAGAAGGGAATCGTCTGATTGTATCTTCTGATCGATGTCGTCTAACCATTCGACTAGCAGTTTGTGAATCTAGAAGTCAAGGAGTAAGTTAGAATGTTATATTTAATTATGAATTAATTATCTGTTTGTTAAGTATAAAATATGGAATTATTTTATTATTTCTCATCAAATGCAGCCGAACTAGCCGTTCACATAACTGGTTACCGTCACCCATGCATAACAAATGTCCGGGACACAACCAACTCCCCACCACATAAAGAAAGGATCTAACAAGAAATAGAAGACAAACGTACCTTAGAAATATCATCAAACTGCGATGCTCTGGTGGTAAGCTTGTTACGAACATCCTGCAAGTCGGCTATTAACTTATCGAATTCCTGTTTCAAATTATCCGTATCCTCTTGGATTTTGGCGGCTCCGGCCTGTTCGGTGTTCATTATCACCTTCTCTTTTAGTTCTAAAAGATACCTCAGTTTGTTCTGACCCTGTTCTAGAGACTGACGCAACATTTTGACAGTGTTTAACTTGCTATTAACTTCTTGTAAGGTGTTAGGTATTTCAGCACATTGATTGAGTTTGTCACGCGTTCTGTCGAGCCAGTCTTGACATTCGCCGTAGAGGGCGTTGTGTTGTTGATGTTCCTGTGCGAAAAATTAGAGTTTAAAAACTTTAAAAAGCTATTTTTATTAATGTAATTTAGTTTGATTGTTTACCGTAATTTTAGGCTTATTTTAGAATATTACAGCTTATAAAATTGAAATCTTTTTTCGTGCACTCTAGTAATTAATTTCGCTAGGCTATCCTATAGACCGCCCTGTGGAATGGGGGCGTTTGGAGAATTCCACCACGGTATCCCCTGCCTGTCGTAAGAGGCGACTAATAGGGGCCACGAAGGGGGTCGTCGGCGGACAGCCCTAGTGCATTTCTGTGCATCTTTGCACATTTGTCGGTTAACCCCCGAGTTGGACGGCAGTGTGTGTAGTTGGCCTCACGCTGCCGTAGACGCCGAGGGCGTCCTTCGGTGCGCGGGGGCTTCTGAGCCCCCATAGGAGACGGGCCGCAAGGCGGCACCGCGCAGGGGTGGCTGCGGTCGCAGACTAGACACTTTAACGTCAGAGGAAGCCCGCAGCTGTCCCTAATGCGCCGAAGAGGGCCACCGCGGAGTTTTAGCTGGTAGGCCGTGCATAGGTTTAAGTTGTATATAGGGTTAGGGACTCGGCCCGGCGGTCGCCCGAAGGTCGTCATCAAATCCGGGCGGCTCAACGCCGGGCCGTAAGGCACGGTTACCCCAGCATAACCGCTCAGTCGCCCCCCACGAAGGCTGGGCGGTAGTAATAAGGGACTTTCTCCGGGAAACCAAAAAAAAAAAAAAAAAAAAAAGGCTATCCTATAGAATGTATTACATCACATAGCTTAATTAATAAAGCGTAGATAGAGATCTCTTTGTGTATTAAAGGTATTATTAATAAGAATATGACGTTATGTATAATTTTCTATTAGGATCTTGGCGTTTGTATTAGTGTGTTAAGCTAAGGTAATGTACGATACCTGGTAGTGCAGCTCGAGGCGCTTCATGACCTCCTTGGCGAGCGAGAGCAGCGCGTTGTACTTGGTGGTGAGCTGCGTGATGCCGTTGGACACGCGCGTGTCGGCGCACGTCTCCAGCAGCGTCTGCGCGCGCACGTTGAGCTTGTCCAGCTCCGCTTGCCAGTCGAACAGGGTTTGCAGGTGGCCCTGGATGATGGGATTACTTTGAATTTGTCAAATATTAAGAAGTTTCTTTCAAGAAATTAAATCTCTTGACATATATTTGATATAAAGCATATCCAATATTTTACGCAGAATAGTAAAAAAATATTACTATTAATAAATAAAATATTTAACGATAAAATTCATAATTTTAAACTATTACGTCAAAAAAAATTATGTGTAAATTTAAAAAAAAAATACCTGGAATTCCTCCAGAACGACCTTCTTCTGTTCCAAATTATTCTGCAACTTGTTGAATGATTGAACTAGTTTCTCAGTCTTCGACAACCAGTCTAGGGCTTCCTTGTACTGCTCTTCGTATTCCGTCCATTTCACGATACCTCCCTCGATTATAGCCTTCGTATTGTTAAGCTGCTCACTATTAGAAAAAATATTGTTGCTTTAATAAAGCTACAAACCAGTGGGTGTTGTTGATTTCTCACTTTCTTAATCGCGTAAATATAAAAAATCTTCAATCAGATAAATAACTAATTAAAAACTATTTCATTTGCATAGCCTATAACATAAAGAAAATGTAAAAAAATTACTTACACGTAAGTATCGTACTCCTCCTGCATAAGAGCCACTTCCTCTTCGATTTCCTCTCTGTCGTCGTCATCAGCTAAGCCGCAAGATATCTCGCCCTGTTCTAGGGCCTTCTGCAGTTTCGCTTGACCCTCGGGCAGTTCGCTCTCCAGTACTTTGAGCTGCGAAATCTTACTGCTCAATGATTCCTTGTCTCCGGTAGCGTCGGAGCACTTGCCTAGTCTCTCTTTAGCAGCTCTGATCCATTGGACGAAGTCTGAACCAGCATCAATAAACACTTGGTGTTGCTCAACAGTTTCTTTCTGTTTCTCGTACAAATCTTTAGCTTGTTTTGATAGTGTCTCGTATTTGCTGGTTATCTCAGATGCGGGAGCTTGTTGCATAAGTTCCGAAGCCTTAGAAGTTACAGACTGAATCATGGGCTCAAACGAAACGATATCTTGTACAATATTGTTTGTTTGACGGAGGGTCGCCTTCCTCTCTCCTAAGCTGAGGCCTGTTGTGAGACCAGCGAGGCGGTCCTGCCCCTTCTTAGATTTGGCGACTTTTTGTTCACATACTTCTTGCAGTTTTGCTTCTCTGTCAGAGATCCATTGTTGGAGTTGAGAATAACTGGAACTGTAGTCGGCCCATTGGAGCAAAGATGTCTCCAAGTGCACTTTAGCGGTTGTCATCTTCTTGACCAGACGATCCCATTCGTTTTGAAGTTCTTTGAGTTCTGTGTTGATTCTGTCCTTACCGTCTGACCTCGTATTTCTGAGAACTTTCTCTCCACTGTTCACAGTAGCGTGGACAAGGTTTTGACCTTCTTCCCTACGCTTCAGCAAGTCCTCGATTTGTTCTAGACGCTTCTGCAAAGCTTCCTTACTACTATTACTACCAGTGTCACTGCCACTTCTCGTGATGTCCCACGCATCATCTATCCATTTCTTAGTCTTGGCATAGTTGTCATCATAGGTTTGGTGTTGTTCGTAATTGGTTTCCACCTTTTTAAGGACATCATTTGCCATGTTAACAAGTACTTGGTACCTGGAGTTCAAATGTCTAAGTTGGTTGTTGACGTATGTATCTAGGTGTGAGGACAGAAGACCGGCAGCAGAAGCATTGAAGTTGTCAATATCATCTTTCCCTTTGTTCAACTGATCAACTATTTCCTTGACTTCGTTGACTTGAGCACCCTTTTCTTTGGCTGTTCCAAGCAATGCTAACTTGTGGTTTTTGATAAGAATCTCTTTCTGGGCTAGCCAATCAGAAAGACGTTCATACTCATCCTTGTACTCGCGCCATTGGTTGACTGTATCTTCGAGTTGACTCTTTTGTTGCTTGATTTCATTGAACAGATCATTAAAGCTCTCTTTCAAAGCCTTCATTTCGTTCTTAATGATAGTCTGACCTTCAGGCGATGTACTAGCTAGCACAACTTCTCCAGTATGTTGTAAGTGTTCAAGCAATAATTCTCCTTGGGCTTGCTTGTTTATAAGAGCTTCAAGGGGTGCCACAGAGTTTTCGATTGCCAGTTTATCGCTAAGCGGCTTTGATTTTAAAGAGGGGACCTTTTCTCTAGCCCTGCTTAGCCACTGAATAAGTTCATCGTGAGCTTCTTTATATAGTCTGTGGTCTTTGTATTGCTCTTCACGATCTGTGAGCAATTTTTTGATCTTATCATAAAGACTGTCGAATTTGTTCAATGTCTCTTGAGCTTTAGAAGCGGCTTGGTTTTGCTGACCGCTTGCAATCATTTCTGCTGCCTTAGCTTTTAAAGTATCGACATCCAAACGATCACAACGAGTCTTTTCTTCAACCTCTTTTAGCTTTTCAAGCTGTGCCCTCTTATCGGTCATGGAACCTTCGAATGGTGTTAGCTCGGCAAGCATATTTTCCATCCAAGTGTTGCTCTTTTCAATTAACTGTATCTGTTCAAGGAAACCAGCCCATTTAGTTACAGAGTCATCAAGCATATTCTTGGTTTCAATCATACGTGATAAAAGCGCAGACCATTGTTCTTGTAATGCCACTAAAGAGTTGTTGATGGCCTCGTGACCAGCTGGAGCAGTGTTAGCCAATACATTTTGCGCTAATTCCACCAATGATTGGACTTTGGTAAAACCTTCATCCTTAGTCAAAAGAAGATTTTGAATGAGAACTAACTTAGTTTCCAAGTCATCTTGTGAACAGGCACTTAAATCTGCGCAGAAATCTAGTTTGTCTCTCAACTCTTCAATCCATTGCGAGCATTCAGTGACGTTACTAGCAAATTCTTGATGTGTCTTTACATACTGTTGCCATCTGTTGGTTAAATCTTTAACTTTTTGGGACAGAGTCTGGTATTTTATGGACAAATCTGATATCTGTGAGCCTCGGGGTCCCAACACACCAGTATACAGATTCTGTGCTTTTTCGGTAATGTTGTCAATTTCAAGTTCTTTAGCTCTAACTTCACCTTGCAGATTTTGGAATTTATTGAATTGTTCTTGCTTTTCAGGCAAAGTAGCTTTTAAGTCAACAGCATGGATTTGATTGTCCGTATTTCTTATCCAACTAAGGCACTGATCCTTCATGTTCTCGTATTCGTTCCATTGTTGAATCTTCGTTTCAAGTGATTCTATGGTCTTGTTAATGAACGAAACAAGACCTTCCCATTCTTGGTGTGAAGCGTCAATTTGGTTTCTGATGTTCGCTTGTCCGCTGCTCACTGTGCCTGGTAATACTTTCTCTCCAAGAGTACGAATCTTGTCGATACGATTCTTCTCCTCGGGCAAATTGACTTGAAGTGACTTCAGCTTCTCACAGTTGCTGCTGAGAGCTACACGCTCCAAATTAACATCACCCCAGAGTTGGGCAGTGTTGTGTGTCGCTTCTACCCATTCCTCAAGATCCTTCACAGCTTTAGTATACTGTTGGTGGTTGTTAACAATGGCTTCGTATTGTTCAACGAAGGACTTGGCTCTGTTAAGTATAGTCTCGTGTCGTTGCTTAAGCTGATTTATTTCCTTGGTAATATCCTTGGTAACATCAGGAAGACTTTGGGATCGAGACTCCAAGTCAGAAATATCTTGTTGATGCGCGATGGCATCTTGCAAGAATGTTCTGTATACGTTTAATTGGTTACGTTTCTCGTCCAGAGTAGCCTTGAGTTCGATCTCTTTAGGAAGCGTCTTTTCAGCAGTTGTGAGCCATTGTTGGACGCTCTTCAGATTATCTTCGAATGAAGACCACTTATTCAGTTCAGAGTCCAAGTCTCTCTCGGCCTTTGTAATGTTATCGTACAGATTTTCTATAGCTTGTTGAATTTCGTGCAGTTGCTGTTCAATAATTTCTTTGCCTTCAGGTGAAGTAGATGGGTAAAGTTTCTCTCCTAACTCAAAGGTATTGTTAACTAGAAGAGTGGCATTACGTCTCTGACTCAGTAGGTCGTTAAGGCTTTCTCTTTTAGCGCTGATACCTTCCGGTGTGTTGGACAGATTTTCTTTGCATTCTTCAAACTTATGCTGAGCTGCCTTAAGCCAGTCTGTACATTGATTATATTTGTCCTGGTAGGATCTGTGGTCGTTGACGGCTTGCTCGCACTTCTTGACCAACTCTTTGGCCGTCGATTGGACAGATTGGAATCGTGACGTCATTTGCTGCAAGTTCATTGTGATTCTTGTGTCGTTGCAATTTTCAATAAGGTCGCTAAATTCATCTGTCAATTTATCTACGTCATTTTCTGTCTTCTTCAAATTAGCCAAAATAGCCTGTAAATAATTATTTATTAATAATAAGAAATACAAAAAGTGTGAAACCTATATTCAAATTAAGATTCAAGAGGTTTTGTTCACTCGCATGAAGAAATTTAGCAACCAATTAAATCGACTTAGATTTAGAAAAAATTATTACGTTTAAACTGATCTACGACAACTACAATTAGTATAAAAATATTTAGGTAGTTAGAAATATAATATTTAATACCAGGCGCGACAAAATTAGAAGTACCAATCACCGACGCCTCAAATTAGTATATATAATAAATAAATTTTGTCATAATACAATACTTTATAATAAACAACCATCACGTTTTTGTTAGAAATTCTTTTTTTTTGTGAATTAGAATATCTACTGAAAATTAGACTATTCCTACAGTGCTTAATGCTGATTAACGACATTTTTTTTTTAAATCTTACTTGATCCAACGCTTCGCCCAAAGAAATGACAGCGCTCAATTCATTTTCGTGATTATCAATTGCTTTACATAAATCCTGTTTAAAATTAATTTAATTTATAATATATCCAAGTAATATACTGACAACTATTATAAAGCTTATGTGAACGTACCTGGTATTTATTAAGCTGATCCACCTTCTCATCCAGAGTGGCTTTAGGTGTGTAAGTCTTGAGACTCATCTCTGTGTCGCTTAGCCAGTGCTGCAAACGATCGTTAGCGCTGTCGAATTCTATCCATTGCTGAATCTTGTCCTCGATTCCGCGCTTCACGTCATGCACTGTGGCCGTGAACTTTTCAAGGTCAGCTCTAAGAAGTCCAAGTTCTCTGGACATGCCCTCTTTACCTCTAGGAGATAATTTAGCACCATTCTGTTCGATCAGATCTGACAATATTTTAAGCTTGTTATTGCCAGTAGGTATGGCGTCCAGTAGTTCCTGGATTTTCGCCAACTTGCTTTGTAAAGCCGCCTTATTACCGGTGAAATCTGACAGAAGATGCAAACGATCCCACAAATGCTTCTGGTAGTCTTGCAGTGACTTCTGTTGATCCACAAATTGTTGGTATATTTCGAATGTGCTTTCATGCTTGTCGATAATCGCTGACAATCGTGCCGTGAGAGCATTGTACCTATCCCAAACTGACTGAATAATGGCTGTCATTTCATCACTTCCACCCTTACCCGAATGCAATGACGCAGCAACACTCTTAGCTTTTTCAGTGACGGTTTCAATTACTCTCTTATGGGAGTAGATTTCTTGAAGTAATGTTTTATTCTTCAGTAATTTGGATTTAATTTCTTGTGCTGAGTTAAGAACAGCCTTTTCTTCGGTGTCTACTATCTTTTCTTTCTCATCCAGCCAAGACAGAGTCTGTTGGAGCACATCCTGGTAACTGGACCATTGTAAAGCCTGGGATTCGTACTCCTTTTGTTGTTGGAGAATGGCATCGTTGAATTTGTCCCATCTTTCCCTGAGTGCTCTGATTTCAGCGCGAATATTTTCCCTGCCATTTGCTGCTGTTTCAGGCAATACTTTATCACCCGATGTGGACAGTATGCCGATCTTATGTTCACCATTATCTCTCTCAAGTAAGAAAACTTGTAACTTATTGCCCTTGCTTTCTATGCTAAGTTTATCTTCTTTAGAAACCATTTGAGATAATTGCTCCTCCAAGGGTTTGAGCCAAGCGTCGAACTCATTACGTAACTGGACATATTTTTTGTGGTCCGCTACTAATTCAGACCAGTGGTTGACAATTTCTTTAGAAATCAAGTGCAATTGTTGGTAGCGGCTGCTTACTTGAGTCACGAGAGGCTTAAGACGCTCTACTCCACTGAGTTGAATCAGGCTATGGGATTCATCAACGAATGCATCGATTTCCTTCTCTTTGGCGTTGATTCCGTTACGAAGATCAACGTACCTCTTCAACTGCGCCTCTTTCTCTTGTAATGTGGAACAGAGGCTCTGGTCACGACATTTAGATTCCATGTCTTTCAGCCATTCTGTTATCGATTCAATGGATGCGTCAAATTTATTCCAAATTTCCAAAGTGTGCTTAAGTTTTTGTTCTGACGTTCCAATGCCTTCCACGGCACTGCGTAATTGATCATGCAAGTTCTCGATTTCTGCTCTAATAGCTGCATTTCCCGGCTCTGAGGTGCTTTTACTGACCGCTACGAATACGGATCTGATCTCATCTAATTTGCTTGAACCTATCTTTTCAATATCCTTCAGGGCCATAGCAGATTGCAATTTTCTATTAATTTCAGGCTTTTCACCCGTAGCATTCTCAATGTCGAGAAGCTTTTCAGATTGCGATCCAAGCCATTCTTTGTACTGTTGAATGAGTCGTACTAAGTCTTCATGCCTCTTTACACAATCTTCCAAGTTGTCTTGTAGGTTTTGAGATTTTGTCACGATGTTTTGGAACAATTGCTTGATAGATTGTAAGTAGACATTCAAAGAAGCATCGTGCGTTTGATCAACCAGCTGCTGCGCTTTGTCGCAAACTGACTCGACAAGCTGTTGATGTGTCATAATTTCTTGATGCATTATCTTGTGATTCTGCAGCTGTGCCTTCTTTTCTTCTAAAGAGGCCTTGAGTTCTGTATGTCTTTGCATTGCTCTCTCTACATCCTTCAACCATTTTGTGAGCTGTTCTTGGGCAAGGGAGAAATCTGAGAACTGAAGTAGGCACTGGTCTAGCTTGTTTACAGTTTCCTGGAAGCTGTCACCGAAACTATCCCACAGAGTTCTTATTTTGCGGATTTTCTGACGGATAATCTCTCTGCCATCAGGACTCGTGTGAGTATACAGTTTTTCACCTAGGCTTAAGAATTCTTCAAACGCGGGAGTCTTTTTGTTTCTAGTTTCATAAAGTTCCTTAGCCTTATTCTGTTTTTCTTGAAGGACTGCGTAATCGCCAACAATTTCATTTAAGTCTTGGAGTTCACCAAGCATACCGTTGAGCCAAGTCTCCATATTATTGTATTCATTCTCGAACGTTTGGTGTTCGGATACAAATACTTCATATTTAGAGATGATCTCATTAACGACATTGTTTAACGTGTGGTATCTTGTGGCAAGTTTAGATGTTTTATTCGTAAGTTCTGATTCACTTGCTACAGTTTGTTTAGTGTCAGTCAAAGCGGCAAAATCAGCGCTCCTCGATGTAAGTTCGTATTGGATTTCTTTCACCTTATGCAAATGAGCAATTTTAGCTTCTAGATTATTTTTAAGGCTTTGGTCTCTGACTTGGTTTTCTTTAACCTTGAGCCATTCTTCCAGCTCGTCCAGAGTCTTCTGACTTTCGGTCCATTGTTTTAATGTTTCTTTTAATTTCTTTTCTTGCTCTTTGCACTGTGTAGCAAACTGAGTCCATGTTGATTTGAGTTGTTCGTATTCGTTAATAAGAACTGGGTGTCCGTTAACACTTGTAGTTTCTAAAACTGTGTCCAGTTGCGACTTTAATCCCTTTAGCAGTTTGTCGATATCTTTATCTTTTGATGTTACTTTTTCAATAGCTGCTATCTTGGAATCAACATCGTCTTTTTGAGTAACAACGCCATAGTTCAGCATACTATTTTCAGCTACAATGTGGTTAAGACGATCGCGACCATCTTCAAACATTTGCGCGTATTTTTCATGTTCAATAACATGAGATTCGCAGATTGCAGTTCTTTTTTCTAGCTCTTTGGCCATGTCTGAATACCTCTCGATAGTTTTTGATAGACTTTTCTCTGCTTCTTCGTCAGGCATAAGCTTGATCTTCTCAGTCAACTGTGTCAGCATCGACTGATGTATCTCAACTTCTTGGTGTGCGATTTTATTTGCATGTAGCTGAGCTTTCTTTTCAGGCAAAGTAGGGCAGAGTTTGAATTCTCCCAACTCCTTTTCCTTATCACTGATCCATTTTTGAACTTGATTGAACGTATCATCGAATGACGATCTCTTATTTATTGTTGTTTCAATGTCCTTAACAACATTGTTTAATGAATCTACAGATTCCTCAAAGTAATCACGAAGAGCTCTTAGTTCATTCCTAATCTCCTCGCGGCCTTCAGGAGTGATGCCACTAAACAATGCTTCCCCAGACTCAATGGCGCTATTAAGCAATCGCTGTCCAATCTCTTTGTTTTCATTTAGTTTTTTGATTTGTTCTAGATCAGCAGCTGATGGTTTAGCATGCTTGCTCATTACAGCTAAGTCCTTGATTTTAGCGTTAGTATTTTGAAGCCAATTTTGAACTCTGCAATAGATTTATTGTATGTGGCTTTGTTATCCTTCAAATCCTTAAGCCTTGCTAGATGTGCTTCTGTGAACTTGCTGACTGCCTGATATCTGGCCACTAAATGGTTGATGTATTGTAGAACGCGAGAGTCAGGATTGCGAGCCAAGATTTTCTCGCCAGTTTCAGTTAGTTTTGTGATCTCTGCTCCGTAATTCTTTACCTCTTCATTTAATTTATCAATTTCACTTATTTTACCGTCAATTTCCTTGACATCAAGTAAATTCGTAGCTTCAAGCCTAACTTTATTTTCCTTATCTTTCAACCATTCAGATACATTTTCCATTAAACTTTCATATTCCTGCCAAGCATCAATATTGTCTTTAAGTCGGTTTTTGATTTCATCGCAGTTAGCCATCAACACATCTAGATTTTTCTTAGCCTTCTCGGTCTGTTGCGCAGCTTCTTGTGCACAAGCAGGTTCAGCGACAAGTTTTAATATGTCACAAGCTTCTTGAAGTTCTTTCACTTTGGCGACACAATCAGCAATACCACTTTCTACATCATGCAACGCGGCAGTTTTAACTTCTAAGTTATATTTATCGCTGTTTACATCAGGCATACACCATCTTGTTTTGTCATCTAAGATCTTCAAATTTCTATTAAACATAGCAAGTTTGTCAGTAAACAGTTTTTGTAAGAATGTTAAGAGTGTTATTTCCGTCTTATTTGCGTGGACCAGTACGCTCTCAAATCGTTTCTGTAAAGTACTCAATTCTTTAGGAACTAAAGATTCATAGAAGCCTGGATAATTGTCATTCATTTCAGACACATTCTGTGTAAGATTGTCAATTTCATCATTAAGATTTTGCAGTTCGGCTTTGCACGCCTGGCATTTCTTAAGACGATCTAAAATCTTTGCATTGTCTCCCGTCATGTCATCACATTTAATAATGTCTTCACGGATTTTGCTTACATTATCCGATAGACGTTTAATGTTGTCCTTTAGTTTATTTTCCTTAGATTCCAAAGAAGAAACTGCACCCTCTAAGTTATCTGCAAGGGATTGCAAAGCCTGGAACTCATTATCCAAGTAATCAATGATCGAAGAAACTTGACCACTTGGAATACTCTTATTCAAATTGCTAATTTGTTCATACTTGCTCTTGATACTGTTCTTTAAGCCTTGGTATATTGGTAACTCTTCCTTGTATTTAGTTAGGTGACTATGAGCGAATCTGATCTCTAAGTTTTCACAGGCGTTTGACAAGTTTTGGCCAGTTTCACTCAACCAAGCGACCACCTGATCTTTCGTATCATCAATTTGTCTCCATACCAATAATTGGGATTCTAAATCTTGTATTCTTTTTATGACAGCATCATTCATCTTTTCCCATTGTGTTTGTGAATTCAAGAATGCTTCTTCTAGTGGACTCGTGTCAAATCCTCCCAAAGTAGATGCTTGCTTGAGTACAGATTGCTTAATGACTTCCATTTGATCGAGCAAACCTTTAGACCGCTTCAACAGTTCATACGATTTCTTTGCTTTGTCTAAAGCTTGTGCAGTTTGAACGTAATCGTTGGGTGATTGTTTGCATTCATTGTGCAACTGTTCGGCTCTGCTCATTTCTCTATCAAATGCTACTGTGAAATTTTTCAATTCCTGTAGTGTCGACGACAAGAAAATGTATTTATTCTTCGTGTCTCTCATAGAGTTAACAACTTGGTCCCAGCTGTTGTCAGCAGCAGACATAGTATTCTGTATTGTTCCCATGTTAGGCTGGTCTTCCCTCATTAAGTGAAGACCTTCCTCTCTAAGTTCCTTTCTGATGGACTGCTTGTCCCTAAGCTCTGCGTCAAGTTTGTCTAGTTGTTCGGTCATGTCTTGGATGGTAGCTTCTGTTAATGGTAGTGGTTTTTGTGCCATCTCATTGAGTACACTCTGGATGTTGTGTAACACTTCATTCAGCGCATTATGTTGCTGATTAAATTTATCCCATCGCGCGCCAACCTTCTGTACTAAATTCTTTTTCGACGTGACTTGATTTAGTAAAGCATCGGCTTTCATTTCAATTTCTCTTACCAGACTGACCGGTGACATTATTCTGCCAGTATTCTGATCCGTCACCTTTATTCTTGAAGGACCGTCCAATAAAGCTACATTGCTTTTCCATTCTGGAATCTTAGTAATCACATTCACAAGTTCTTGCCTAAGAACTTCGTACCTCTCTGGAGTTAGTTTTGGTCCTTCAATCTGGTACTGGATATGACCAAGTTGCTGTTTAGTATCATCATACCAGTTCAATAAATCGGACCACTTTTGTAGTACACCCTTGTTTTGTTGTATGTTAGTCTCAATAATTTGGTAGTGTTGCGCGATATTTGAGTATGTTTCGCTCAATGATCGCGATTCGTCCGGGTGTGAAGCCAATGTCATATTCTTGATTTCGTTGTAAATGTCTGCGAACTCTGGAGCCTTAGCTGCATGTTCTTGCAAAAGCACATGCATAGATTGCAGCGTAGGCTCCACTTTGTCAGCGCCTATTTGATCGTAACTCTCAGTTTTTCTTCTGAAATCTGTGATCCAGTTGTCGAAATTGTGTAGTTTCGTCATGAATTCTTGTCTTACAATAATCTTATCAGAAAGTTCGTTGACTCTGGTTCGAACAGTTTCGGCAAGATCATTTGTACGTTGTTTAATATCAGACACCTTGTTCTTCAACAACGTTGCTCCTTCCGGTTGTATGTTATGGCAAATGTTGTCACATATTTGCGATAAACTAATTATTTTAGCTTGTTGCTGTGATATTTCATTGCCGAATGATTTAAGTCTGTTTAATTCTCTGTCTAGTTTCTCAACTTGCGGAGTCTCCATTTGTACGCTACGACTACTAATCAATTTCTCTCCATTTTCTATCCATGATTCCAATTTCTCAGCTTCACGTTCAAAGTTTTCCCAGTTCGTGACGAGTTTATCCAATTTGCTGTTCCATTGATCGGCGAGATCGTGAACTATTGCCCAACGAGAATGGATAGCGTCTACTTCATCAGGAGCACTAGTCTTACCTGACAACTGGTGGCTGACGCTGGACAGTATTTGCAAGTTGGTTAATTGTTTATCACAATCCGTGATCAACGCTCTTGATTGCTGCTGCATTTGCTGTGCTTCAGGCAATGTTGTGGGTTTAGGAACATTACCCAATTTAATTTCAGCTTCCTCAATCCATGGCTTAATCTCTGCGACGCCTTTTTGATACTTCTGCCAGCTGGCTAAATCGTGTTCAACTACTTTAGTTTGATGTTCAGTGGATCGTTGTAAGTCTGCCATCATTTTCTCTAATAAGGCAACGTCTCCCTTAAGTCTCGTGGCGTCCTGGACACGATGTTCCATCGCCAATTTATTCCCTTGATCAGCAACGTTTCTGATAATTTCCAATTTTTCGCTAATGACCTTTTGTAGCGCTTGAGACTTTTCAACTCTTGCTTCGGGTGTAATATTTTCGGAACGGATTTCGGATACGAGAGCTGGACTTTCCTTTTTGATCCATTCTCGAACGTGTTCTAGTTTGTGTTCAATTTTGACCCACTCTTCATTGACTTTCTGCAATTGTACCACTTTAGTCTGAACTTCTTCTTCAACTTTACCTAATTTACGTTCAATAATCTCTAGATCTTTTTCAATAACGGGCTTAGGTTTGTTGGCTGTAAGTGAGCGTAGGTCAGTGTAAGCCTTTTGAAGCTGTGGCAGCTTCTCTGTCTTAGCCTTTTCTATATCAACACTAAGTGTTTTTGTTTCTTGTAATTCACGACCGATATTTGTAACACCAAGCTCCAGGCCTGGATGTGTAACGTAGCTTTCGATTTTGTCTATATCTGACAGCAACTCCTCCTTCTGGTACTCATAATTGGACCAAACCTTTTGCGTGTCACGGAGTTTGTGGAGGCGATCGGTGGAGGTTTCATAGGCTGTGTTCCATCCAGTTTCAAGGGTCTTTACATCCTCCCTAACAAAGGCTGGAGCATTGGCATCCTTGATGAGCTCTTTGCCTCTTTGGAGCATGGACATGACTGAAGGCCTGTGGCGATCCAATTTTTGTACGGCAGCCTGTTGCTCCAATACGAGTTGCTCGACGTGTTGTAGCGACTGCGGTTCCGGCACGACCATGGCTTGCTCCTTAGCGCTCTCAAGTACACAGATAACTTCGTGCACCTCTCTGCGGTAAGTGTAGCAGCGCGTGTACGTCTCAGTCTTAATCATAGTAATCTCGATGGTCGGTATGAGATTCTTGTACCTCGCAATAAGGTTCTCAAGTTTGATTTGTTCCTCTTGAGCCTCCGACTCTGAGCAGTGGTTAGTGAGCATATCCAGGGTTTGCACGAGCCATTTCATGTCCTCGCGCTTTTTGTCTGCCTCGCGACAGATGTTCTGTGAATGGAATCAATATTATTGTACTCACTGACCTACATAAATTAATTAATGAAAGACAAGGCATTTGTAAATAATAAAGACAAAAAATATATTGGCCTATTACCATCAATTCCCGCAGCTGCATCCAAGCAAGCAAATAAATAGAAGAATAATTATTTATTTTAATTTTGAACCTATAAATACAATGTATATTTAAACGTCCTTCAATGACTTCTAGACGACAAATTTTTTATACCAAAAAACAAAACACACTAACAAAAATTCTAATGCATCAATTTAACCATAGCTCGAAAATCTGCTATTTAAGCTACATAAATACTAATTCAATCTTTTTCTTCAGTTCGACTATGCTTTTCCATACCTGGAAGATAGTCTTCTCCCGCTCGAAGGCCTCGGCGGAGTCGACCTCGCGCACGATGCTGTCCATGGTCTTGTCGACGTGGTCCATCCAGCGCTCCATCTCGCGGAACTTGTCGCGGTACGCGTCCCATTTGGCCGAAATGCGTTGCAGCTGCTGCCTGAAGTGCTCCACTCTTTGAACCTACAGTCAAAAAATTTATAATGTCATTTCGGATCCACGAAATTGGCTTCGTATTGGTTGGCCTGAGGTAATTAGATGACAATTGACTAATGTAAATTGATTAATATTGAACAATTCATGTTTTTTTTTTTACTAAAGTTTTTTTTTACTAAAGCAGTAAGCAAGATATTCTGATATGGCAATACAACTCTTAAACCACCTACAAACTGATAAACTAAGGGAGCGAGTATCTATGGTTCTGTACGGTGGCCCTCTATCACCTTGTAGGGAGGAGGTGAGGTCGACTAAGCGTGGACATTTGGCACCTCCGTTTAACTGTTCGCGATCAAAGAATGATCTTTTGTATATTTAAGTATTTTCAAGAATGAAATATTAGGATCAATACCATCCATATTCACAAGGCAAGTCATATTATAAACTTACCGTGCTCTCCCACTCTTGCTCGCACTTCTTGACTGATTCCTCCAAGACGGTGTCTCCGGTTTGTTGCGTGTAACTGGTGGCAATCTTCTTGAGGTTCTGCAGGCAGTGTTCCACCTGCATCACCTTGCCCTGATTGCGGAAGTATTCCTCGTTTCTTATCAGGATGCCGTCAGCGTCATCGCTTTGGTTATAGGCCTGCACAGAAAGTAAAGTTTTGTTTGAAGATTACTCCATTATATGTTGTAGTAATTATTAGCTTCCTGTGTGATGTAGGGAATATAGAACAAAAAGATGGTGAACAAGAGTTTTCAAATGCTTTCATATCCAGCAACCATCATGAACTTTAGAAAGTATTATTACTTGTAAATAAAATATGAGTTTAACGGCGACCTTATAGCCTTAGGAGAGTGTGAAGAGTGGCCTCATATTTGGACGAAGGTTTACCACCCACCTGCTCCTCATAAACGATCTCGGTCTCGATATCCTTGATGCAGTGATGGAAGACGGTCTCGTCGAGCCTGAACTCCAGGCGCATGAGGTGCGGCGGCGCGCGGTCCAGCAGCTCGCGCCACCTGCGCTGCAGGTCTTCCACCATCTGCACTATCCGCGGACGGTCTTCTTCGTTCACCAGCTGAATATTAAAATAAGAATGAGTAATCACCAACAAACATTCAAGACACTAACCTAAGTCGCTTAAATTTACATAATATCTTTCCCTGAGACTTTAAAGTTAGTTTGTGTCACTGGGGATCCCAAAATAACCATCCAGCCCGATGGGGCTGCCGATGGGCAAAATGGTTCTAATAATCCCAAAACAAGAATTTAGGACATATGAGTTGTGCAAGAGTCAGGAGTTCGACGCCTAAATTTCCTCACCTCAATAAGCTCCCGTCCAGACCGCACGAGCTCGGACACGGCTCTCTCGTCAGCGCCCTGGAAAAACCGTTTGTGGTAGTCGACGGCCTGCTTGGTGTCGACCCTGGGGTCCGTGAGCAGGGACTCGGCGCGCGAGGCCCACTCCTCCACGGCGCGGCGTTTGCTGTCAAAGTCATCCCACGCACGGACCAGCCGCTGCAGGTCGGCCTCGCGACGTGTCGCCTCGGAGGACACGTGGGCAAACCTAACAAATAAAAATGAGAGAAATTAATTCATAAAATAAACACATATAGCAGAACATCTCAATTAGATTTATTTTCCAGTCATGAGAAACGAGCCCGCGGCCTCGCGCCTTTCTACCAAATCGTGTCACTACTAACAGTATTGTGTTGAATAAAATACGAGTGCACAAGTTAGTGTGATTGGGTGTTTTAGGGCTAACTTAGGCAGAAATCGCTGAACACATTCACGTGAAATATGGCACACAGATTAAATCTAGATTAGATCTACTTTTTACCTTTATTCCGATAAATAGTATAGCCGTGATCAGATCCTAGTTATTTTAAAAAGCACTCTACCTCTCGTTGAGGTCCCTCATGAGCCGCAGCTGGTCGGTGACGTCAGCGCTCTTGTCTGTATCAGCGGCCTGCACGATGTTCTGGAACACCTTGTTTTTGCTCTCCAACATCGACCGGTAGTAGGTGGTCCGCGAGAAGAACGAGCGATGCACCTCGTACCGTTCCTCGATTATTTCCCTATGAAAATAATATATAACATAACTTGGCTTACAGCCTTCTTCAAAAATCCGCTTAGCAGTAGTCGAGAAAATAGGCACATAGGTAACATTAGTCACGTTTCGTGAATCTTTTTCCTATTCAATTGGGTAGATTTCTCCATAAATAGTATATCAAATCTGAGTACTCTACATAAGCATTAATTTCCGCCCGAAATTAAAATTTACTCAGTAAAAATCTGTGATCATGAATGAAAGCACAATATATATAATAGCTCACCGTCGAGTCTCTCCCGTGGTCCTCAACGTTTCCTCAGCCCTGTCGAGCCAGGAGCCGATCTCCTTCTGTCCGCTCTCGAGCGACTCATGCTGCACAAGTAGTTGTCTGTATTGATGCAGCTTCACGGGGACTGTGGCTCTCACTCGGACCAGAGACTCCTTCTGCTGCTTCAGCTTGGACATGTTTGATTCTACCTCGTCGCGAGGCATCTCTGCTATTGCACTTTGGAACGTTCTAGAAGGAAATAGAGTTAGAATTATTTTAATGATAATGCCTTTTCCATCGATTTCTATGTGTGTGTATAACACAAGAACAAAGTGAGAAAGTATTTTAGACCTACGCGACAATTACCCATATCTTATATGTTTAAGCCTGTATTCAACAATTCGTCAAGTATCTGTGTCATCTTTTGAATTTATTCGCCGAAAATCCTGTTGTCATATCAATTATTGCTAGCTCTTACACTAAGGATAGTCCCAAAATTTATAATGTGTCTCCATATTCCTATATTTGTAATTGGATTTATTTCTTTCAAATCAATATGCTTTACAAGCAATTCGGCATTAGGTAATGAAGTAACCCACTTGATAATGTACATCTAATTAAATATTAGCCAGTTCCTCACCTGCTGATGCTCTTGAACAGCTCCTCATGGTGTTCTATCTGCGAGTTGAGCTGCAAGAGCTGGTCGATGTAGGCCTGTATGTCGGTGGTGTTGGCGCGCGGCTGCCGGCCGAGCAGGTTGTCCGCTGCCGTCAGCCAGGAGTCCAGCTCGCGGATACCGTTCGCCAACTCGCGACGGTGACGCAACGCATCGCCACCGCGGACATATCTACAAAGGATCATTTTTTTTACACTTTAATATAATGCCGCTATTATTTATCTAATACTTCGTCTAATATCGAGAAATTTCGTGCAGACGTTTGTATATTTATCGAGTGATTAAACCGATAAACTGATTTGGATTTTGAATGACTTGGAAAAACCATGGGTCAACTTAAAATAATAATGTTTGCTTTCTGTCCATGCTTAGTGCAATTGCAATACACAGTGCTTTACTATTCAAAGTTATTTTTACTGTCTTCGATCAGTACGTCTGGCAGGAATTTAAGCGTTATCGCAACATTAACGTTATGGTTTTGTCGAAGTAAGTTTTTATTTGGAAATTTGAACAGTATAGAACAATATATGGAACTAAAAACGGCAGTGTTACCATTGCGCGCGTGTAAACTTCGAATGGTAAATTATGTAACCATGGTAACGGTTAAGTTAAAATTTATGGAAATCGGCAGCTCGAATTTGTTTTTTTGGCTATATTATTGTCAAACAATTATCGAGAAATACGAAAGTTAACTTACTCCATACGAATAATATTATATCGCGTAAATTCCTGCTAGGAGTACAATAGCTATTCTTACCATCAGGCTACCGAAATTTCGTCTCAGCAACTTGTATAATCGATAGACATTATAAAACAAAGTCCCCTTTCCTGTCTGTTTGTTATCGATTTTCTTAAAATCTACTGAACGGATTTTTATGTAATTTGGTATAGAGATAGTTTAAGTTTAAGACCCTGGCAAAGTTATATGCAATACTTTCTATCCCGGGAAACTATAGAGCGAGACTTTTATCCCGGAAAACTCCTTCACGTGGGCAAAGCCACGAGTAAAAGCTAGTTGTAAATACAATACTTAGTAAGTAATCGTTTGACATTTTTTTTATTTAGTTATATTGCAATAACACGTCTTCTCAGAAATATATTTTATGTTTAATTCCATACATTCTTAGAAATCAATCACACCCGATATCTATAATAGAATGTAATACTTTTATAATACCTATGCGGTTGTAAATTTATAATCAGTACTTGAATGAACAAAACTGAAATCATTGTCTGTGATTTCGAAGTAGAGAATTTTTAAAATTTGTTAAAACTAACATTTTATCGAGTTAAAATTTGTCTGTATGCTTTTTTGTTTGTCCTGGCTAACATCACAGTCGAAGAAACAGCCGAATCGATTTTTACAAGGCTTTTCCCGATGCTACTCTAACTTACTATTATCCCTGTAACGAAGCTGCTATTAAAGGACAATTGAAATAAATGACATCGATACATTAGGTGGCGCAGCAACAGCTAAAGATCTTTATTTTCCTTAATTATAAAAGAAACGAATTCAATAGTAACTGCTAATACTCCTACTAGCTGGTGGTAGGATATATTTTATACCCGAATAGCAACCACCGTACGCAAGATGTCAAAACCCGCTACAGTTGCCCACATAAAAGTGTTGCGTTCCAGAATCAGCCTGTGTATATCCGGTTCCAACAGGCCGGCATAATTGTATCGACTGTCGAGGGGTAATCATATCTCGTCAGTCGACATTCTATAGGTCCCCACTCCAATTACCATCAGGTGGGGGCACTTTGTCGTGACCACATAGAAAACAATTATTACATTGAACTTTTAATACTACGTGAATTAATCAAGTTTTCTCTGCAACAGCCAAGTCTATTACTAAACCAATTTGCTTATCCTGTCAGTTAGCAACCATTCGACAAACGACTGTTTGGAATGCGTGACGAACATTATCGCACCGTTGTTTGACCCCTCATTGGAAAACAATGCCGAACGATTACACCAACTACAATCTTATCACTCAATGCACTTAGTGTAAGCAGTACAATAAATTCTTTAAATTACTTCATATATTTACATCTTGAATATAGATTACGTTTATAATATCTATCGCCTATATTTTGGTCCAGTTAAAGCGCCAGTTTAAACTGTAAAATCCTGTATTTGTTCCCATGGTGAGTCATAAAAAAACAAATTTTCCGTTTTCAAAATAACACGCTTGAATTGCAGGGTGTAGGCATTTGTGCTCGTTACTGCGGTAGACTAGCCTATCTATCTATTTATTATTAGAATACTAACAATACTGGAAAAATTATAATTGTCAACAACTCACCGTTCAGCTTCTTCCCATATGCGCTCCCAACGCTCCGTAATCTCAACGTATTTCTTCTTGATTTCTGAACTGATTTCTTCAGAGCATGTTGCTGCTAAGAAACCAGCCGCGTCGCCTAATCTCTGGTGCTTCTCTTTCCACACAGTTAAATCATGGAAGAACTCTAATCTGTCGTCTTCTGACACTCTCAGCATGTGTTGAGCTCTGTCTAGCCAAATCGTGAATTCTTCTACCAAAGTACTCCATCTCTCCCAGTGAGCAATCACTTCTTCTAAAACACTCCTAGCACATCTCACGTCGGAAGCAACTCTTCTCCAAGTCTCAGAAACGTCTTTCAAAAAGGCATCGATTTCTCTTGATTCAGTCCTGTCTACTTCACAAACTCTCTTATATTCCTCAGCTACTTGTTTAATATCAACGTACGCTCTATCAAATTCTTGGAAAATCTTATTCTTAGTGACAAAATTATCATAATCATCTAATAAGGCACGAACATGGTCAATGCGACCGTACTTGCCGGTCCACGCGGCAAGCTTAGCTTTAGTCAGTTCTGTGAACGCTACGATGCAGCACTTGTGCTCCATGTACTTTAACCTGGCTTTCCTCTGTGGCGCCCTACGACTGACTTCCTCAAGCCTGTCTCTCATGTGCTGCAGCCTTTCGCCAGGTATTCTCGCGGCGTCGGGTGAACGCAGGGCTGCCTCGAATCTGTCTACTATATCTGGAAGTCCAGCAAAGAACGCGCTATGTTCCTCTAGTTTCTCGCTGATAATTGCCGCTGTCCTCTCGTCCAAACTGGTCGGTATTTCGTCGAAGTATAAAAGATATTCTGCTTTTGCTAACCATTCGCCTACGACTCTAAAGTCTCCCGGCAGTTCCGAGTCCAGAAGCCAGAGCCATTTCCTGTGGAGCCGTTCAAGTTCGACCCACAAGGCGACGAGCTCACGCCAGGACTTGGGCGCGATGGCCACAAGGCTCTGCGTGTACATGAGTTTCTCTAGTTTAAGGTAGATGGGCTCGCGTGCGAGTCTTTCGTTTTCGGCGCGCACGTAGTCTTCGTAGTTCCGCGACAGGGTGCGCGATTCGTATTGCCTTTGAATTGTGGTGACGCGCTCCGTCAGCCACATTCGCAGAGATTCGTACTCCTCTTGTACTGCCGCTACAGCATCCGGTCCAGTCGTCTGTTAACAATGAGCATAATGATTATTATAGATATTTAATTTATACACTCAGAGAGTACATGTATGAGAAAAGTTAAAATATGATGTTGAGTGGCGCTGTTTCGATTTACTTTATTGGGCTGTTAAAGATTGTCCTTGCACCGCTCTGCTCCTTTAAAGTGTAAACATTCTCTAACAAGCTACAACTTGACTTACCTTAGGTTCAGGGTATTTGTGCAGGAACTGGGCTACATAAGTCATGATGGACCGTTCGTCTGGCTTGTCGACATCAACATCTTCGGCGTCCAGCAGCCGCGCGATGCCCAACTCGGTCTCGGCAACGTCGAACGCGTGCTCCAGCCGTTGCCGGTTCGTCTTGCGCTTCATCTCCGCCAGGTTGATCAGGTTCGCTTTGATCGCGTCGATAATCGCCAAGAACGCGATACCATCGCGCCAGGACGGGCCGAAGTCTGTTACTAGGATGTTTGAGTCCCTGATAAAAAAAAATGTAGGGTAAATTTAAGTATTCTTGAACCTTTGATTACCGTTTTGGGCATATAGATAGGCGTATATGCTATTTATTTATGTTTTAAGTCTTCTTTCGGAAATTAATTAATAATATCACCTACATAGAGGGTTACCCAGCTTTTAACTCAGAGGGAGGAACAACATTTATCTTCGAGAAGGCGTGGAAAGTGCCAAATTTCTATAGTCCCATATAGTCCCACTGTTATAATAACGTGATTAGCTTTTGATGCCAAAGTGGAAATTCCATATAGGTAGTCCCAATAATTGAACATATTAAACAAGTACTTACAAAAGTATGTACTTGTGTTAATCTTGCTTGATAATCTGGGGTGCAGCTGACCTACCCTCCCCCTTAGTCCACCGCCCTTGCATCCACAATTTATTTATATTAGAAAACTATACAAAAAATACAATGCGCGAGATATTTTCACGTCACTCAGGAGCAGTGAAGCCGGAATAATGACTGTGTTGCACCACAGTAAGCAATCTTTATTATGTGAAATAGCCTGCGTAGCCAAAATGGTCTTAAGACCGGATCTACATTTGAGCCTGCCTAACCATGAAGCACATGGAACGTCACCTTCTGTTACAGTACATACTTTTTAGTTTCAAAGGCCTCTCTGATAGCATCGAGTTCCCAACCCCTTGGTGTCTCCTTCAATAATAGCCCTTCTTTAGGAGGTCTTTTCTTGTTGTTTGTGGACAGAATAGGCGTGGCGCTTACTATGACCCTAAGCGGGTTTTATATATCCGTCATTTAGTTATAAATACTCACTTAGGCAGCGCATTGGCGACCCACTGCAGCAGGGTCTTTTTGGCGCCCTGCTTCCACTTGTCCTCGGCGCGCTGCGTGGGCGTCGCCGCACCGGACTCGTACGACATGGCCGACGCGCATCTCGACCCGCCCAGGTACTCTAGTGCTCGGCTGTTCTCCTCGATCTATTGACAAACATCCAATTAAATTCAGTAAGTTTAAAATATGGCAAAAAAATACAACACGACTCCGTTGTTTTATTTATGATTGCTTGAGAAACTAAAACGTGATTGACTAATTAGCCTGTCGCTTAAATCACAAACATAAAATTAAACGACGGACGAGTCGCGTTTTAATCATTTCCAAGGGGGCTAATAACTTTTCGTTTGGAAATTCGAACGTCAAATGCTTAGTATTAAATAATTTATATTAAATTATGCAGTAGTTTATAGTAATAAAAATAAATGTTCATTATATTATTGAAAAATGTAAATCAAATTAAAATAATAACTTTTTAATATATTCGCGGGTAGTTTGCGAGTCGACATTGCCCATTACTCGATACGTCGCGGTCGCCTTTGTAGTTACAAATTAAATTGTTCACCAATGTCTAAATCCCGTACATCTGTGCCATTACATGGTCGTTTTTATTATGTACTTCGTGCAATTAAGCCCGCAGTCTTAAAATTTGTGCTAGTGATGTGATTTCATGAATCAGGCCTGTTTAAATACGAATTTTAGTGAGGACTCCAACTCCGCGTTGACATTTTCTTCCCTGATGCTGAGATTATTAAGGTAAGACTTACATAACTTGATTTGCTTTTCCCATATTTTGAATGTAAAATATTTTGGATAGGTACCTTTCCACTAGCATATTAATATCGCTTTTGATTTCTTATACCTCGATTTTCAACGAAGCTCGCATAATCAGTTCCATTTGTATTTCTATTGACATAGAAATCACGAAAATTAATCGAACCATAATATATGTACGTAAATTAATTACTCTTGGCGCCATTTTCCTATAAGCGAAAGGCAAAGGTCACATCTAACATACAGCCTATAATTATGTGACTAATAGTGTTGTAGTGAAATATTGGCTTTATAACCCATTTTAATCCCAAAATAAGGATATCAATATCGCTTGACAAATAAAACAAACAAACACACAACACGCCATTAACCGTGAAGGGTGCAGTGGTGGCAGAGGTGTATCTAGGCTATCCAATTTTCGCCATATCGGGCACAAATTGCAAATCTAGGCTTATAGCGAGAAGGAAAACTCAAATATCACCTCTCAAGCAGGAATTCGATCCAATGACTTCAGAACAGTGGTAGTATTGCGCACTCAGTACTACGCTACGAAGTCACTTGACAAATGATTGTAATAATTGTTTTATTAGAACGCATTACGTCGGTAATATTCGTTAGACTATTGCAGTCAGTTGTCTCTATAAAGCGTGCGCCTACACGTGATCATAATTGACAGAATTACTGCAGCAAACTGATTGTATGGACAATTGGATAGAGTCGACATCAATAACTTCGCAATTATATTTACATTACTGGAATTAAAAAAAAAGCACGTGAAGGCGTTGGACTTACGCCTGATCTCTTTCCGATCAAATGGGACTGCCGTCTCACCGGATTACGTGAGTGGAGGAACAGAGAGTGTACCTGTGTATTGCGCACACACTTGTGCACTATAACTCTTGCGTACTCGGCTGATCTCTGTTAACATTGTCCGCTGTGGCCGAAATTCGATTAAGGAATAAATTATTGAATTTTTTTTACATAGCCAAAGCAGTTCCGATGAACTACTGAAAAATGACCCCGCTCATTTCTACACGGTAGTTCAACAATTCGTTTAACTTCAACTCACAACACCCCAAACACTGCCGTGCTGAGAGCGAAAACTGATTCTTTAGGACTCATTACTCCATAAAATTTATAAATTCAACTTCACATATCACAATCATACTTGATCAGACGTGCAGTTATGTCTGTTACAATTAAGCATGGACTTTGCCGACTAATCTCGTAGTGAATGATGGCCTAAATTAATAATTATTGATCCATTATGATATATTATAAGTTAGTTTGCTCAAGAGATTTGATAGGCAAGATTATTGTTTAACGAGTTTACGCCAAAATAATTGTAAATGGTCAACAGGGTGTTATAAATGTTAAGAGATTATATTACATCAACCAATAGCAGAAGTCGAGTATAAAATATGCTAAAAAGTATGATTTGTGTTTGCGATTAAATAATCTATTCCAAAAACTAACATGCATAGGTTAATAAAATAAGGTGATAAGTTATAAAAACAGTTGAATGAAATCTATTGAGGAAACAAATATTGAGAATTATGTTTTAGTAAGGACAGTGTACTTTTAGCTATATGAGGGAAGTAAGGTGAGAAGGTAGAGTGACCAGCAGCATTTGTAGGTTTTAAACTAGATAAGTCTCAGTGGCGAAGGGTGAAATTTTCCAAATGAGAACCCGCCATAATATATAAGCACTAATAATTTGCATAAATATGGTCTGCGAATCGTTCAATGACAATTATATTTCACATTAGCTACGAAAGGGAAACCGGCGGGAATCGTGTTATATGGACCAATCGCCACTGGAAGGACTTCTTCACGATCGTCAATTTTTTTTATTTCTGTCGGCAAAGCTAACACTGTTGTGTGCCAGTCCAATAATGAACCCATTATTTATGCATAACAAACAATCTACAATTAATTTTAAAAGGATTAACTACAGTAACTAAAAGCAGCGCATACCTACCTTTGCTCCTCTATCCTGTGGGTCCAATAAATGAGCGAAGCATGCGCAAACGAAATATGTTCAAGCCGATTAAAATGAGGATACAGCACCTTTTACAATCTACGCTACTTTCTACACTATGTAAACAAATGTGCATTTTTAATAATACATTCTTAATGCACTCTCCTGTGTTGTACCAGAAATGTAGGCAAACACTTCACTTTTAAATTAAACCTTAAGACGGGTTGATTGTGCTATTCAACTAAAGATATTTATATAAAATATAGTATAGTATAGTAGTATAGTATGCTATAAATAAGTATACCATATTTTATATTAAGTATTTGTTTACATTTTTGGCACAAGGCTGGAGAATACATTATAGGTTAGGCACTAGCCAGGTGTCAGTTCAATTCCAATTGAACACGACTAACCACATTTGAACAATATTATTGACGTATCTATGACAGAATTGGGTCAAATGTTTGTTTACATAGTCTAGTTACTCATACTGGAAATTGTTAGATGTAGCCGTTTTAGGTATACCGATGCACATTTATATGATTAGGGTACTATACTGTTCAGAAATGGCATAGAAAATGTATGAAGATTCATAAGAGGAAGCAAAATATGCAAATAAAAAATTGATACTTATATTTTTTTACATATTTCCTACATACATTATATAACAGAGGATAATATTGCAACACGGTCTACTTAAAGAGTATTACTAGTTTGGGATCTACATTTTTAACACATACCACACTGAAACTAGTGCAAGGTAAAAAGAAACAAATGATATAAATTAATTACGAAAATTAGAAGTGATTATGACTATTTTACATGAATATATAAATTATTAATCTTATAATATATATGTATTTTAGAGGTCATACTTGAAAACGAAATAATGCCTAACACATACATTATAACGTTTAATTTGTGTTGGTGTGAGCGATATATTAGTCGTTAATAATCGTGGGAAAAATTGTATCCATTTTAAAAATATCTATAGCTATCTGCTGTTGGCTGATACTTTAGAACTGAAGAAAATAGAAATAAAAATATAACGAAAATTGAATAAATAAAAATGCAA
Organism: Manduca sexta; assembly: GCF_014839805.1. Lineage (NCBI taxonomy): Eukaryota > Metazoa > Arthropoda > Insecta > Lepidoptera > Sphingidae > Manduca > Manduca sexta. The sequence goes on from NC_051138.1 coordinate 15,794,158, forward strand.
AAAAGCCCAAAAACATGGCATATAAAATTCGTATACATTGCGATGATGAAATGATCTTACCATATTTTTTTGAGGTGAATGATGAGTTTTTTTGTAAAAATTATATCAGCAATGAAATAAATCACTACATAGTATAAAACAAAGTCGCTTTCTCTATCCCTATGTCCTTTTGTATGCTTAAATCTTTAAAACTACGCAACGGATTTTGATGCGGTTTTTTTTAATAGATAGAGTGATTCAAGAGGAAGGTTTATATGTATAATAATAACATACATTAAATAGTGGAGAAATACTATTATTTTGTTATGTTATACCCGTGCGAAGCCAGAGCGGGCCGCTATGTTTTTATATACAACGTTCACAGTTTTTCTGTAGTGTATTTAGTATCAGCATTGCACCCGTGCGAAGCCGGGCGGGTCGCTAGTTATAAACATAAAAAACCTTTCTCCATACAACACATTAAACATTTTTTTCGAAACTCCCCTATACCTAGGCCTTCCCAACCTACCTGGAAGTAAAGGATGATGGTCCATATGAGGCCGAGCACGACCGCGGGCCGTCCGTCCACCAGGTCGGCGGCATTGATGTTCACTAGCTTGATGCGCTTGCCGGCCAGGAATCGAAGCGCGGTGTTCGCGTTCGATAGGAAATGAGGACGGCGCAGCACTCGCCCGCGCTCCATCGGCTGTGAAAGACATGGTAATTAAAAGAGGATTTTGACATGAGATAATTAAGGTTATGATTGGACCAGTCCAGCTAGATCCCATCCATAGACCCGGTATAATTCCCATCTTTTCTGCAATAGTCACTGTAACTTGCAAGCGCTGTCTTTGGCTGTATTTCCTCCATAAGTACAGACAGAGGGTGGACTTGCAAGGTGTATAAATCTCAACTAGAGTAATGTATCTTAAAGGGGCCTCTACGTGTTGGATCCATGTCCCCACGCAATCCTTCCAAAAGGACCGGCCTTTATGCCGTGATTTCCCCAAGGTTGTGGCAGACGGAAAGACGGCTTTTGTAAGACGTTTAATCATAGATATGAATACTGACAAACAGTCAATATTTTAATATGCAACAACGAGAAGTCCAACAATGAATCATCAAATCAGAATCAAATAGTTCAAAGACCTCTATGTACCTAATAGAAAAGCTTTCGGATGTAATTAAGGTGGCTCAGACAAGTCCAGACAAAACCTATTATAGTCATCTCTTTATATTTACACAATCAAAGATATATACTGACCAGCTTCTCCCCGGACAAGACCTCGAGCAGCGCCAGCAGCTTGGTCCCGTCGCGCAGGTCGTAAATCAGGTCGTCTATGCGCATTGGCGGTATGCGCTGGAAAAAGACAATTTGTTAGATAAATAGGGTAAAGCTTCTTGAGAGGAAACTTTCATAGATAAGGTAAGAAACAGAAATTTTATAATTATTTTTTTACGAGCACAGTAAATTGTTGTCAGTGCATGGAGTGGGTGGGATACAAGGTACCAATTAACAAAAGTCGACAATAATAAGAATTTAGTTTATAGATTGAAGACTAGGTTTACGCAACATTTAATCCAATATTTGGCATTAGAAGTCTATAACAAATTAATTGTAAGTATGTACACTTACCTTTGACAGATGTGAATTGATCCAATTGACGAAAGTCTTCTTTTGTACTCGTTCCTGTTCATCTGCAACAAAACATTTAAATATTAACATTTGTCCCACACAATTAAAGGTACCATTTTCGATATTTATTATTTCCCTGCTATTCGTCAACGATCTCTGGCAAAACAGTGAACTTAACAAGGAACTTAACCAATAAAGAAACATAAATAATATTATATAACCGGCATTTAGATAAAATCTACAGGACAATTTGAGCTTAGTACTCATACCGTATAATTGAAATTCCCGTATTCACTCATAGGTGTTATTAAGAGACAATGAATGACACTCAACAATTTTATTGTTAGTAAGCTCGTAAACAATGTACGTGCAAATTGATTTAGATCTTTGTAGTAACGATAATATTTATGATCTATACGTGAATAAAAAGTGTATTGTTGTTTGTTCGTCCTTTAGCCCGCTTTTGAACTTGGTTCGTTAGTTGCTACTATTGACAAAATCTGGCCAAGTGGCCAACATATAGGCCTATCAGCATTGACATTGATTTTTGAAGTTTCTTAATAAAACGATCATAATATTAGCGAAAATAGAAAAATCGAACTAAACAATATTGAAATCGGTTTGCAAAATTCGGAGATTATTATTTTGTAAGGTTAATTTTTATAAAATGGCGCCTGATGGTAACCGTTACGAGTGTCAATATAATAAGAAAAGTGGCTTGTGTACCATCCCAATTCTCCAGAGCACATTTGGCAACTACACAATAAATATAATCGCTAAGGAAGCAAAACCAAAATAAGGCTCGCAATGACCTAATCTTTAGAATGAATCAGTCTCTATTGAAAACAGATCTAGTTGCCAAGTTCACTACAGTAATAATATATGATAACGAATTTGTGTTGGACTTTGGGGTGTTTTTACGAAATGCTGCCTTGGGAAAAAAATATTTCGTCATAGTTGTTGATTAGCTTTTCTCGTGGTTTGGGTAAAAGCATTTAATACTCAGAGATAAGCTTCATATTACTAAAAGAATTTTCTTCTACCACATCTCTTTACGGCATACCAATGTGTCAAACATTTTGCATAAGAATTGGGCAAATTGATCAGCAGTGGCGAAGCGTCCATACAAGCCGATTCCCACCGGCTTCCCTTTTAGGTTTTCGGTGATACTAAACAAAATATTTAATAGGCAAATATAAATTTACAACATACCATACAGTGGACAATAATTATAATAGCTTAACTTATTAATTAATGATCACTTAATAATGACATCTATCGGCGAATAGCCCGTTGTTTGTTAATTTAATCGATATCGATTACCTATTTTAAATAACGTTAGATGGCGCACCTTGTATTTAGTTCCCCAGAAATTCCGTTACCAAAGTGAAATTGTGACGTCACTGGCCTAAGGTAACCCGCTGTCAAGCGGCTTAATGTCGTAGTATGTTTTTTAATACAGATGGCAGCACTTTGTATGACTTTCTATGCCAGTGTTTGTCGGAATCGCGCGGAAGATATGGGGAAAGGGAACCCGAGCATTTTCGGCTTCACGTTAACCGACTTTATATAGTTGTCACTTTTTACGTCCATTAAACGTCATAATTTATTATGCTACCAAGTAGCGGTGTTTGCAAATTGTCATATTCATTTTATTTTTTGATAGTTTTGTGATATTTAGTTACCAGCGCTTTGTTTATTTAGAAACTACAAGTAAATGTGTATTATAATGGAATTAACTACCTGTGATCAGTTTAATGTCTACCTTTACGTAAGTATATTATTAGTCTGTAATTTCACATATTAGTATTTAGATGGTTAAATATTAAAAGTAGATCAGAAAGTTTTTGATTTTAGACACAAAATGTGGCGATCGTGATACCTATTTCTATATGAGGTAATTACATTTAAAGTTTTATTTTGAAAAAAAAAAATACGGATACTTATTTGGAGGTAGTGTGGTTATAATTTTAATACTTACTTTTGTTGCTGTTATAACAAATTAATAGGTAAGTACTTATATTTGTGATTAATGGAAGGAGAATTATCTACATTTATTGTTCGATTTTATAAATGTTTCAATTATTTACGCATAATAGGTAATTTAGTAGGTATGTCAACGTTAGTCGATTTCGAATCAAGACTAATTCGTTGTCTTAGTTTTTGTTTTCCCATAAATTGCTCCCGATATCTTAACTGACGCAAATTTTTTCACACCGGGTTACCTTTTGAAAAATTTCACCCTTCGCCACTGTTGGTCAGTAAAAAAAATGCTCGTCCTGGAATTCTAGCTCACGAGCACCAAGTCCACAGGCCACATTGATCAAGTTAACAAAACCTACTTTCGAGTGCCACGTTCGCGAAATGAACAAAACAACTCCGCAATATTGGATATACCAGATACTTGATCATTCTATTTGTAGCGTTTACGGATTCGATAACTTCTCAATCGTGAATTTCACAGAGATAAGGTGAAGGAAATTTAACAGAGATAACATGGAGGTGACTAAGTAAGACTAAGACTAGGAGACTTCCTAGGAATCTACCATCTCGTCTATTTCAATGTTCCACTTAAGTTCAAGGGACATTGGAGCCATTATTGTAATTATGTGTTACTGTATTATATCAGAATAATAAGCAAAGCGCGGTGATATTAAGGATATTGAAATTGAAAGCTCTGGGCAGATACCGTTTACTGGATCACTGATCTACATCATGCAAGCTATGTAATAGTGATCAGACTATAATCGCCTTCTTTCCTTCTGTCTTTTCTTAATATTACATTACATCCGATACAACTGCATTCAAAAAAAATCTACCAGAAAGCTTTACACAAACGAAACGATTTCGAAGTAAAAACGATTATAACTAAAACCACGTCAATCATAAAAACGCAACTCTTGAAAAATTCCAATCTTGATAACATCCCCCAGCGGTTCCCGTAGGCGCGTCACGCACATGCCCCGGGAAACACGCCAGACACGCCCTGACACGGCTTATATCCGGATATTTACTGTTTTCTTGACGTTCAAAAGACGGGCAAATAACTTTTGTAAGTAAAGTATAGTAGAGTTGAAACGATATTCATTGAAGACTTTAGGAATGGTAAAGACTGTATAACTTAAAGAAATTCATAGGAATATAAAGGATTAATCAACGAAGGATTGAAGTTAAAAAGCGCGTTCAAAGAGTTTCTGCACTACTCTCGACTGCCCTAACAGCAACGGTACTCAGAATTTTCGAAATACAAATCAGCGTATAGAGCTACGCTCATTACCATCGACTCATTAATAATCCCTAGTAATTTTAGCAAAACCCCCAAATCAAGACACATACGTAAGACTGAATTGTCTATTTGTATCAAACAACAAATTTTCTCATGACATTTGATAGATCTATTAATGGCAAATAATCAAATTTAGAGAAACATAATTTTTGATTCTGAAAACCCCTGTTATAGTTTCAATTGGGAAGTCTATCCACGAACACAGACACGAGTAAAAGCTAGTCAGGTAATTCGGCTACACAATGTCCGGTTACAATGCTTGTTAATCATTCACGATGCATGTAGTGGCTGGCGGCAGACTACTAATTGTCAGCGTGAGCTAATCGACCATGACGTCATCACCAGGCCACGCAATGTCATCACCGTATCAACGGGTTAGTAAAGATATAACACGATGTTTATTTTCGAAAACTATTCTCAGATAAAAATCGAAATAATCATAATATTACAGAAATTGACTGCTAAACTTAGTAGTTAAGTTAGTAGTATTTAGTCATTCGTAGTTCTAGGGTACAGTCGTTGGGTATTTTGATGTATAAATTGTAATAAATGAATAGATACATCCCTAAATAAGTTTGTTAATATTTTATATATTTAATCGTCATATCGACTTAGTGTCCGTATGTTATCTGGGTTCATCAACGAAAATCAAAGCTGCAGTATTGGTTAGACCATTCTGCAGGATATGAATGAGGGTTCCCGTAATTTTATTTAATTTAGTAATTTGTTTTCCGCCCAATAACTTTATTTCTTTGATATATCCAAACTAAAAATCGCAATCATATTAGTATTAGAGTTATTTTTATTTTAATCTCGATTTTTATTGTGCTGTAGCAAATTGAGTGCATAAGATCTGATGGTAATGTATATGGCAATGACAATATTGTTATGAGTTAAATGAAGCCCATAAATATATGATGCATATAAATAGAAGTTTCATGGAATTAGATTAACGTTTACCTACAATTACGACATAAGTCTGATGAACAAATATGGCTTGTAAGTATAAGGAAAACTATGCTTTCTGTCCACCCGACTACAGTTCAAAATAACTCATATATTTTTATCATGGCATCGGAGCCACTCTACGTGGATTTCATGATGATGGACTATATGGGGTCGATTCCTGTATATTGTCCCTATGCTCCAACCCGACACGATGTTAAATCAGGGAAGAGCGTTGAAATAATTGCTCTCAAACTGGCCTCGTTTATCAGCCTTTCACACCAGGCATAGCTCTGCACCTGACGAGCATACAGCCGAGATATATCAACGCGAGAGAAACCAAACGAAAAATATAATAATCCAATATCAACATATCTCCCCCTAAGGCAATTCTTGTGCTCTCTGTCTCCACACCGAATGCACGCCCATGCACAGGGGGACATTACTCGCGGCTCTAATTACATAGTTCAGTGTATATACCTCATAGTTGCCAATTCACATTGAGACCTATGAGGGCTCGTGAACATTTCCTGGCCTTCTACCCTCCTTCCATCCTAAGAGGTTTCTCTTTCTTTCCCCCACACTTCCTTCCCAGCTGTCCCCTCCCAACTATCCTCCAGAGCAGTCACTAAGCCCCAGTATCCCATTCTCAGGTCTCTCTCGGGATTAACTGCGATGTCGGATACACAAAAAAATATCAACATATCTGTTCGTTGCCATTTCTCGTGTTCTATAAAATCGGCGAGTTATTTTAAACGGATGTTGTGTTGACGGTCAGCAGTCCGCAGACGTGTCCGAAACCGTGCCAAGGTCACGCGGGATGGGTTTATTTCAATTAGCTTTTTTTACTGATCAACAACTGTGTGTGTATGTTATAATTTGCTAATGCTAAATAGTCTGATATTACATTAAGGCTGTGGTAAGATGAAGTTCAATCAAATGTATCATGATTCGTAAAACTGTGGTTTACTCTAAATTCTAAATTGTCCAATATGCATCAAATTTATTGATTTAATAAAAAAATATAAAATTATGGAAAATATCTTTATTGTAGCCATATTGTTAACAACAACAACAAAAAAAAAATGTATCGGTTTCCACAGTTCTGCTTTTCTGTCGACCTCTACTAACATCTGGGAACTATTAAAAACTCTGGGTATAGCAACAGAGAACACGTAACTCTTAAAATGTAAAATTACTCCAATCAAACTTAAATCACATTAGATTAATACACTTGGTTTTAGAATTTGTAGCAAATACGTTTAAATAAATAATCAGGTAATCGTTCCAATTCTTATATTGGGCTATCCCTAATATAACTGAGACAGATAAATGGAACGGAGTAAACAAGCCGTGCCGACCGCAAACTGTGATCTAATGCAACGCAACCTTGGCATGCGAGATCTGTGTACGGCGTACTACGGTCATGAAGTCTCATACACGACGACGTGTTACTGCGAAACGAGTGGGGAACCAAGCGAATAGAAGTGGGCTTTATAATGCCTAAACTATAAACGAGCAAATAAGTTGCATCAGACATTGACGCCAATAGATAGTGGTGTATCTCTTGTTGACTTTTACGAGAAATGAATTGGAAAAATTAAATATATTTGCCTCTCTGGCAATTGGAATTTTATCTTGATGTTTAAATATTAATGTATTAATTTACATAGATAGTCGATATGAGTAAAAAAAACTATTTTAGATTATTTTTAATACCTAAAAGTAATAATCGTGTTTCTTGAAATCATTTTGAATATTAGCAATTTAATTGTTATATTATAACTTCTACCTGTAATAATATATATGCTGGGAAAATAACAATCAGCTGACCGATTATAAAAAATAATAAAAGAGGTAAAATATATACGTTAACGTTTATAGAATATAAACAACAATATAATTTAGGGCTTTTGTACACCAAGCAATGGGCAGAGGCCAAAGACACTAACGCTTCCTTGGACGAGGTTATTTTATTGTTGGTTGAATTTAATCCTTGTGCAAGCGCAAGTACGTCGAAAAGGCTAAACATTCCAGCTTACAAATTAAGCATTTGGGTCATTAATTTAAACAATATCAAGTTCTTCTGCATTTCCAAATTCCAAGAAAAATATACTTACAATTAAAAATACTTGTATCGCCCCACCCATTTGACATTTACGATTGCCGGAGTGTACAGTGTACGTAATAAATTTATTAATGTTACGAGAAATTATAAACGCTTGATTCATCAATCAAGTCAGTACTTATATGTAAAACTCAAGGCAGTACACTTTAAGACATACTTGGTATCTTTGAGATAGCTTCAATCATTTTCCACACTAATAAGTAAAGTTTCGAACTTTATATTAATTTGTGGAGTTGTAAGTTTAACACTTTGAATATAATAATATCAGCCCTGTATTATATACTGTCCCACTGTTGGGTACCGGCCTCCTCTACTCCTGAGAAAGAATAGGCCAGAGTCCACCACGCTGGCCTAGTGCGGGTTGATAGACTTCACACACCCTCGAAAATTCCTAATTCCTTAAATATTATAACTTATAGCTATAATGTAAGCCCAAATTAGGAAAACTCAACATGAACATAATTTAAACTTAACACTTAAGCGCAGCTGGGTATGTAGTATGTACTAATATGTATAAATGTGGTCTGCAAATCGTTCTAACGATATTTAGATTCTGCATGAATTCTGTATAAAGGGAAGCCGACAGGAATCGGGATATATGGACCCTTCACCATTGTAATTTGTTTTTCGACCGCCGTATCCATTATTCGTAAGCAAAATTCTCGATGCGATATGTTCCAAATATTTGTTACGCGAACACGACATTGGAGTAGGTTCTGTTAAAGGCCAGTTAGGAGACTTGATCGAATTAAATCCAAAATAAAATGCTTACAAGTAACTCTATGACCTTGTATCTACATAACGTTTACATTACTCAATGACCTTTTACCTTTTACAAAAAAGTCGGTCAAGTCTGGGCAACTGTCGAATATACAAACACAACGAACTTCTTTTGTGTACCTACAGAGTTTAACAAAATAGCCATCAATACATAACACACATGTAGCTAACGTAAAAGCAAATAATATTAATTTTAAACATTAATTAAACAATTTATGTTATGCCCGTTGTATATTAACCAACGAATAAGTTTTTTTTCGCATCGCCAAACTGAAGTGGAGATGGTCAGAATACTTGACTAGACGCGACTATGGCAGGCGGCCTAAGGCAACCAGCGAATGGTATTCGAGAAACGGGCAAAGGAGTAGACCATTAGCCCGATGGGCAGACGACCTCGCGCGGTATGCCGGTGAGCAGTGGCTAAGACTCGCACAAGATAGATAAGAGTGGCGTGACAAAGAAGAGATCCATACTCAGCAGTTAGTGGATACGGGCTGATTAGATAGATCGCCAACATGACACAATAAAATAAATAATGACGATATCAATTAATAATAGTATTAATTTGAACAAACGTAGAGTTGCAATCAAAAAATTTAATTTAAGTAATGAACTACAGCGTTACATGTAATATAGTCAAAATTACGGATAATCTATTATGTTGCCTGACCTTCCCTCGAAGTATATTCTATGCCATAACGGTTTTTGACGCCATTACATCATAAAGACTTGAATGGTTTGACGCAGGTTTTGGTATTTTATTTGATGTTAAAACGGAAATTATTTACCGAAAAAAACCTTTAGAAGATCCGACGCAGGATATAATATGTGTTTATTTATATGAATTGTGGGACTATTGTAGAAAATGATATTAAATGTACAAAATAACTGTCTATAAGTTTTCTTTTCGCGAATCAAAATTATTCTATGTAAAGTATAGGTGGTTTATGAGTGTAGATTAGAAGTAATAAATAATAATAGAAATAATAAAATAATTTACTGGTGGTAGGATATATTCTATATCGGCCCAGATAACCACCACCGTACACAGGTGTTAAAATTCGCCATAGTGGCCCACGTAAGTGTATCGCGTTCCGGAATCAGTCTGTGTATATCCGATTCCAACAGGCCGGCAAAATTGTGTCGACTGACGAGGGATCTCATCTCTCGTCAGTCGACATTCTATTGGACGCCACTCACTTACCATCAGATGCATAAGAGTCAGTTTGCTGTACCCGTATCAATAAAATAATAATAATACAAAGCTATTCCGAATAGTGTACGCATTCCGGGAACATAGCACTCACTATGAGCTACAAGCAAAATCCAATCATAATACAACATAAATAAGCTGTTAACATTGACAGGCAAAAAGAAAATAAATTGACATTATCATCTTTAGGGATAAAATGAGAATAAAGTCTAATCGAGTCATCGGACAGGTCCGGCAAGAACTTTCTGCATATTATGAAAACCTGTTTACTGGTTGGTAAACTAAAGTAGAACTTATCAACTTATATATTAGTGGCAAATCGCTTCCCACACTAGTCTAGAAAAAGCCTAGCCTGGAATCTTGTCTGTAAATTGTGGTTAATTGACAGTATGTTGATTAGTTGTCTTACTAATATTAATGCGAAAGTTCTAGATGTTTTATATAAAGAATAAGAAATAAGATATAAAATTATTTTCCAAAAAGTTACACAACTTATACCAATTAGCAACGATGTCCACACTAGGCTATGCCTGTATCGTGGACATCAAAAACAAAGTTTAATAGGATAAACCATACACCATCTAAATTGTAGTACATACATTTGAATAAAATTAAAAAGAAAAACAAAAACAATAAAAGTCTAACACAAATAAATAATAATACAGAAATTTAAAGTAAATTCAGTTACCGCTGAACGCGTTTGAGTGAAATTTAACGTATCGATAGAGCATAATAATTTTGTATTAATATAAAAACCGCTGAACGGATTTGGATGAAATTGGCACAACGACAGATCAAGTCACGGATTAACTTATATATGGTGTTTATCCCCTCAAAGTGTCTACACAATTGCAATTTATACCAATTTATACCGAGAAAAGTCTTACACAAAAGCCGCGAACAAAGCATTAAAAATAAAAATGTTGATATAAATATTATAAATCAAATATTTTTAATTAAGTTATTTGTGTATTTTATAATACTAATTTCAGTTTGATTATGTGAATGCTGAGTAACTCCAGACGCGTAATTTAAGTCAGTTAATTGATCTCTACTCAATCAATTTGACTTGACCCGACTTTGGTCACCAAGATGACATCAGTGCCATATTTGGAATTCCCAAAATCTTTAATCGGTTTAACTTCGAATCACGTTTTATTAGTAATTTCGAGTATACGAAAACTGTTAAATTATATTATTTGTAATTTAATTCACACTGAATAAATGGTATTTTTACTGCCAATCGGTTCATATTAACTTTCCTAAAGATATAATGTCAAAGATTTAAATATTCAGTCGCATTAGGGTACACATTTAGATGTATGTTTTGATATATTAACCTACCATGATTATTTGCGAATACTATATACTCGAAGCTGTAGTACTATTTAAATATTTTTGTATAGAATTTTAACAGCGACCCGTGACCGTATTTGTAGTTAAAATACGGCAGCATGAATATAACGCGAGAGTAAACTTCAAATAGTAAAACATTAGCCATAGATTACTAAACTTAAAACGTTTGGAAATCGACAGCACCAATCTGTTTTTCGTACAGTACCTTTTAGCCTGTCTAGAGCAATACTTAAACTTCTCGATACGAATATACGTCTCAATTCTTATTATCTCTAGGGGTACTGGTTACATAACCTGATATCGTTGTTGACACTTCAATATTATGACGGAACGCTTAATTTTAGCAGAGCTACGTAAGACTACAAAAATATTTTGACCTCAACATTACTGGTACGTTATGTCATCAGATTCGATAATATCTAATAAATAATTATGAGTCTGCTGTCTCGCCGTATGGTCTTTTGCCGTGTATAATGTGGTTTGAATCGCATTTTACCCGAATGCGATTTGATAACATTTTACATACCATTCTTACGATTCTAGCAAGATTGTATGTAACCTTGGCAATGCATTATAATTTTAATTATTCTCAAACAACAAAATACCTACTAAATACGCGACCTGCGCTGCGAAGATCGATCTAAAACTATTAATTGTATACAAACTAGCTGTGCTCGCAGCTTCGTCCCTATGGAAATCAGTGTCATATAGGTTTTCCCACGTCAAACCGACCCGTGAGATTTTTTACAACCGCGCGACCTCTTCAACAGTAATCGTTATATTTCAGTTGACATAAAACCGTAATGTACTATTAAGATAAACCTTCCTCAAGAATTGCACTATCTTTTAGTAAAATACGTAAAAATCCGTTCAGTAGAATTCGAAAAATTCGATCACATACCAACGGGCACCTTTTGGGGACTTTGTTTTAATATGTATAGATTTTGCTTTATGTTAACATTCAACCATTGTTTTATTTTTTAAAGCTAACTCCTGGCGTGCCCTCCTAGTTTAGGAGCCCTAACACTTCAAAGTCGTATGAAGAATTTAGACGATTCTTGTATTGCATCGTCGCGCCACGTTAATTACGAATATCTCCACCACTAAAGAGCAACCTTTATATTGGATCCTTCGAGCGGTTATCTACAATAGTAGTCCACTCTAAAGTGTTTACATTACCGGTGCCTTCCATTAGCCAAGTCATAATATTTACACTCAATGTCTTCGCTTCTCAGTATGTGTTTAATATAATAATGATTTATATTCTGTCATCCGGGTGTCCTTTAGACATATTATTATTTGGATATTTCACGAATTCAATTATTATTTAAATATAATTAGTAAAAATGGAGTCATCGATCAATGAGCATTGGCCGTACGTTGGTGTATTTATTTAAAGCCGAAACCTAATGTTATATTTAAGACGTAGATACTTCTTCTTCAGATGCGTTTTTATATAAATACTACCTTTTGCTGGCGTCTTCGCCCGCGTGAAGGAGTGTTCCGAGATAAAAGTCTCACTATATATTTTCCCGGCATAAAAAGTAGCCTATAACCTTCCCAGGGTCTTAAAATATGTCCATACCAAATTTCATAAAAATCCGTTCAGTAGATTTCAAAAAAATCAATCACATAAGACAGCTTTCGAGGAGTTTGTTTTATAATATGTTTAGATAAATACATTAATAGTATAGAAATATATAGTATAATATATAATAGTCGCAAACCACATCGCTTATTTACCTTAGATTGTGATAAGTCAAAGTTGCCTTTAATCTCACCCTAAAAGGACTGGTTTTTAAATGTCTAGCGTCGAATAAGGAATGATCTAAATTCCAACTCGACTACCGTTGAGTCGCACTAACGAAGCGTCACGTCAGTTTGCTTGCACTTTGCCGTCAATCGAACAGTTCACATTGATATTCATAGTAAACAGTAAGACTGAAAGATCCAGCGTAGTTTACATAAAGTCGCTGCTAAAATAGAAGGCAAGTGTTCGATCGTTATACGTAATTTTCTGTAATGTGGTATTAACCTGGATCATTTATTTCATAAACAAAAGTTTATAATGCGCCATACCACTTGAATCTAGGGAATATCGTCCTCCCGCATAAAAAGGTCTGTAAGTAAGGTGTATACGCATAAAATCTTGTATGTAACCTTCTTTACAACACGCGCCGTTTGACCATGAACGCGTTCTAAGAAACCAGACTGTAATGTATATTGTTCATTAGTAGTACGACGACACCCCATTGTTTTAAGTTCGAAACAAATTGCATCGCGAATCATATCCTTTAACCTCCCCATGTTCATTATTCGTGTACAATAATGACAGCTTGGGGGGTTCTTATACGACATAAAATATCTGCTTACTAATTTCTAAAGGGGCTACGTATTAAATAGCTGAACCTCACCCTACCCTCGAGACCCTAATCGTTAAAACAAAAATTAGTACTTTTGTAAAATAAGGAACTTTGCTAATTCATTAAAGATAACATATAAAAATCTTTGAAGGTGTAAATAAATGGTGCTAAAGCACATATTTGCATGTTTATTTATTTCAAACCTCATAATAAGCACGGAAGAAACCTATGTCGTCATTGTATCGTGTAGATATAAATTATGATCCATTTGTTATCAATTATAGGGTATTCTCGTTTAGAAAATTACCACCCATTATTATAAAACAATAAAATAACCAACTTCCATTACTCTTAAACCATGCCCCAATTATCTGAAAGGCAGTAATAATTATCGCGAGGCAAGACTAGGAAACATTTTGGCACAACCTGGTGTAATAATGAATGAAAAATCAAAAATAGAGTTCATCGGAGACGGCCTAAAAAAGCCAAAACTATGAACGTGCTCTTTACCTCACTGAACTCTGCTGGACCGGCGCCAAATGTCGAGTGAACTAGAGTTACTTTTCGCAATTTTTTGCTTGTCTTATCCCAATCTATATTCTGTTGTCTGTGACCAAAGATGGCTTCTGAAAAAGTCAACGTGCCAATTCGGATTTTGGCTACAAAGTATGGGCGTGGCTGCAACGATCTCCAATCGCGTATTTGTAGATGCACATATTCTTAAGAAATTAATACGGTCAGAAGTAAGAACCCTTCCACCTTTGCTATTGTGATCAGAGGCCATAGCCAAGATACCTTTGTACAATTGTTAGCGTTACTAAAAACAAATAAAAATATCAATACGTATGTCACGATAAGTCTTTACTATTGTAGAAAGGCATACTAAGGCCCCTGCAATAATTTGTATTCAACGGCATTATGACCCATCATTTCATGATAAAAACTTCGCCATAGCGATTCGTTTTAACATTATAATATTTTATATAATATATACACATGGGCGCCGTCAAGATTAGTTTTAGGGAGGTTGCACCTAGCACTATACTACATAATGTTATTGTTTTTTTTCAAATTCATATCGAGCGAGTTTTTAAAAATGCTTTATCATAAACCTCTGTGTCGATAGTTCCCATTGTTGAAGATTTATTCAGTGACATATTTTTTGTAATTTATTTCTGAGCAGGGGGGTGCACGTGCACCTTCTTGCACAAAGCTCCTACGATACTACAGTATCATCAAATCTAGTGTAATCTTTTGCGGTGACAGAATTCATTTTACCCGTCCAATTTAAGTTTCTAAGTTTCATCCAGCAGCAATATGTATGCAGTGTTCCAATTTTAAGTTTCAGCAAGCATTGTAATTACTGTTCTTTATGAAAATACATCTTTAGCTCAATATGACGAACGCTGTACATTCGTCTCCTCCTTTAGTTGTAAAAATATATAATCTTTAAGCCTCAAATTCCTTCTTCGAAGCCTTGTCAAAATCAATTTCATCAAAGCCCTAAATAATTAGGTTAATAGCATAGTTTCGCAACACTCGACTATAATTACCGTATAGTATTTATGTGAAACTGTATGCAAATCTGCAGCGTGACTGTGAAAGCATAATGGACTTAACTGCTCAGGTATTAAAGGAGAATAATTAGAAATATTTTTCCTGACTTTGATTTTGTATGTAGTTATAAAAATGGGAGAGGCTAAGACCCTTGTATATTATATACAATTGAATGGTATATTCATTTCTTTTATTATAAAACAAAATACATGCTACTCCAGCCACGTAAGAAATTTTTCCGCGATAAATATTTTCGAGAGAAAATAATAATATTAAAAACCGCAATAAAATACGCAAAATAATTTTATTTTAATGTCTCATTCGCAAAAACATAATAAGTCTTTAAAATGCTTCTGCTGTGCTAATAAGTTAGCCTAAATATTTCTCGGAAAACACAATAAAAAGTACCTTCGAATTACAGTCACTATTCGTATCAACAAACATATGAACACAATGATAATTACATTCTCGGTTTGAAGAGACAACAGTTATCGATAACTTATCGAGCTGACCCTTGAGTTTTAGTTATTGTTCTTATAAAGATGTATGTGCAATAACGAGCTATTGTTAATCTAAATGGCGAAATACCTCGTGTTACTCGTTTGATAGCCTTTGAAGCGATGAGCATGAGTTGGTGAAAGAAATGCACAGGTTTCCTAACAACGTGAAAAACATTTTCCCGTGTTTTACAAGTGTTTGGTTAGATTTTGGTATTAGTATAATAGTACCTTTTAGTTCATGCCAACAACCAATGATGGTGACTAAAAGAAATATGACGATAGATTTACTTCCCCCAGCCTAGGTTTCGGATAAAACTTCGATAATTTAAAATCACATCAGTTATTTAGACTGCAAATTATATTTAAACGAATTGGAATTTTACACATGCTGTTTCAAATCAAACGGATTAACACCTACATACTTATTATCTAAATATTTTTCATTTGCTTTGCAATAAAGATTACACTAAAATAAATACAAATATTAACAGAGATTTTTAAACTAGGCGACGTCTGTATCTTAAAATAGCAACATTGTGTTAAATAATATTAAGAAAATTTAATTGGCAATATGACTAAGTGTAAAAAATAAGCAATTACTGGAATAAAATATAAAAGTAAAATAAAGCCATTATCTCTCTACCAATACTGCCATTTGCAACTTCCTTCATAAATCTGCATAAAGTCTAAAAAGCACACTGACATTACAAATTCAACTACATTCAGAGCAGCTAGTCAGCTGTCGCCATATAATAATATCAGCCCTGTATTATATACTTGCCCACTGCTGAGCACAGGCCTCCTCTACTACTGAGATGATTAGGCCTTAGTCCACCACGCTGGCATAGTACAGATTGGTACACTTCACATACCTTCGAAATTCCTATAGAGAACTTCTCAGGCATGCAGACGTCCTCACGATGTTTTCCTTCACCGTTAAAGCAAGCGATAATTCACAAAGAAAACACACATAATTTTAGAAAATTCAGACGTGTGTGTCTTTGGAATTTGAACCTGCGGACATTCGTCTCGGCAGTCCGTTCCACAACCAAATAGGCTATCGTCGCTGCCGCCATATATCAGCAGAATTTAACTACATTCAGAGCAGCTAGTCAGCTGTCGCCATATATCAGCAGGATTTATAGCTCAACGCTAACCAAGCCAGGAGATGGAGATATCCTTGTTGTATAGCTCTTTACTATTGTAAATGTCATATTGTTTGTTGGTTTACCTTTTCTGAAGTAACAGAAGAATTACCTTTTAAAGATGATGTAGCTTATGGACCGGGAAATTAAATAAAATGTATAATCTACTTAAATGCACGAGTGATTATGATTATTCGCCAGTTAGCACATTTATGTCTACCTGGTTAAACAGGATATACACAGGCTAATCCCAGGACCCACACTTACGCGGGGCACTATGGCGAGTTTTAACCCCATATGTACGGTAGTCGACTGCCTCGGTGGCGTAGTTGTATTGCATGTCCGGTACAATAGCACTCTGAGGTCCTGGGTTCGAATCCCGGGTCGGGCAAAGTGATATTTAGGTTTTCTGCTCAGTATCAGCCCGGAGTCTGGAATTTGTGCCCGATATGGCGATAGGCTCGCCCCCTATCACATCATGGGACGGAACACACTTGGCGAAAAGTGGGTGCCCTAGTTGCGCCCCTGCATACCCCTTCGGGGATAAAATGCGTGATGTTATGTTTATGTATGTATGTATGTATGTATGTATGTATGTACGGTAGTCACTGTCCGGGCGGATACAAAATATAAATATCCACACACACACATCACGCATTCATATCCCTGAAGGGGTATACAGAGACGCAAACAACCCACTTTTCGCCAAGTGTGTTCCGTCCCACGATGTAATAGGGCGAGCCTATCGCCATATTGGGCACAAATTTCAATCTCCGGGCTGGTACTAAGCAGAAAAACCGATATATCACTTTGCCCGACCCGAGATTCGAACCCAGGACCTCAGAGCGCTGCCGTATCGCGCATGTAGTACAACTCTGCCACCGAGGCAGTCTTACCGCAATTAAATTTTCTCCAACTGTACAGGCTGCAATGTTCTCATCAGCGTACTCCTAAGAGTTGTGATGCTGTATAACTATTAATAAACCTGGTGCTACAAAACTTGTATCCACTATCATATACGGCCTTCACATTAGCTAATCTTTATGTCTCCAATTTATTGCAACCAGGTATCTGGTATTATTTGCATTAGAAATTTGCATTTTAAAATACGTTTTGCTTATCTAAAAGATCATACTAGGTTATTTTTCTTGTTTTTATAACTAGATTTCGAGAAAATCGGCATTTTTTTCTTGTGGCAGCGTATTCGGGCTAGCTTGCCACAGGCCCTGCCACTTAAACTTGAATATTATGGAAATTATTACGCTTTAAAACACTGTTTCTTGCGAATGAATGACACTGAAACAATTTTACTCAATATTATGGTTTATATCTCTCAGCAAGAAAGCAATGCAGTTCAAAACTTTATAAAGAAGTTCTTAATGTTAAAGCGACTACCATACAAGCTGCTTGCTTAGCGCAATGTTTAATAGGCCATGAAGACAGACGGCTAATAGTTATCAGTCATAGACAATATCGGGCTTAGAGCCAAACCACAAGTCGACATGTGTGTGGAAGTACTAGTAAATACTATAACATGTAAGGATTCCGTCCACAACACGCAAGTGAGGTTAGCAACCTAGACTGTAGTATGTTGGTGTCAATAACTTTTAGAGATGATGAGCTTGTACAATTTATTTAATTATATATTGATATTAATTATGTTGTCTCTTTGTTTGTAACTTGTTAGAGAATTTAATTTCGAATAGTGATCATAAAAATGTTAAGAATGAATAAAAATGAATGCATAAGTACAGTCCGATTACCAGCGAAATAATGAATACATACTGAGTCATTATAAAGGTTCCTTGTTGTTATTGATGAGTATTCTAAAAAAGCGTTTAATTTAAATACTAAGCTGGTATCCTTAATTAACAGGGTGACATAATTTTGCCGAATAATATTTCGATAAAATAATGTCGTATTGTCGAAAACGCCAACAAAGCTCGTTGAACAACGACATTTGTTAGATACGTCTCTGCCCACCCCTTATGAGATATGTGCATTAATTTTATTATGATCAAAGCTAACAAGATGTATTCATCCGTTACAATCATGCATGATTAATTTCTTAGAAACATCAAACGCGAGCGTATCTTTCAAAAAACAACCTTGACCTATTTATATTTACTTTTATTTTGGCTTGAGCGTTGAACATTCACCCACACGAAACCATCATGTATATTAAAAAATGGGTTGTTTTCTTCGGAAGATTAAACTGCGGCGATAGCTAACGGACTATCGAGACGAATGTCCGCACGTTCAAAACCTTACAGCACACACCGAGTTTTCTAAACTTATGTGTGTATTTTGTGTGAATTATCGCTTGCTTTAACGGTGAAGGAAAACAGAGAGAAAACCTGTTATTTTTCATGAATTTATTTAGCTTAATAACTAGCAATTTTAATTATTCAAAACTGGTAACCAGTATATAGGTAACTAATGTTAAATTATTTTTTGGTTTTTAGTGGTTTGTGAAGGCCCTATAAATTTTTATTAAACAGTTTTTACTTTTTGCTTTTTTGTGTTAGTAAAAATCAGTATACGTTGAGGACATCATAGTTGACATCATTTTAAGAGTTTGTATGTATCTCCGACGTCAAGGGTCCGACAACAATGAAACTTATATGGGACTACACAGAGCATACTTGTAAATAAAAAAAGAATTATCAAAATCGGTTCACCCAGTAAACAGTTCTGAGGGAACAATTATAAAAAATAATTAGAATTGAGAACCTCCTTCTTTTTATTTGGGTTAATACTATTTAATTTTGACCTGTTTACTTTTATTCCACGCCTACACACGAATGTACCCGCGAACAAAAGTTAGTCTACAATGCATACAAAACTACGTAAAAAAAATATCTATGTATTCAAAAATAGTTCTTCCTAAAGATAAAGTAGTAATAATAAGTATTTAGGTCAAAAAGATTTTTTATTATTCCAACAAGAACTTGTATATTATAATAAATAGTTATTTATAACAAAACAGCTTAATTCTTAAAATAGATATATTTCGTTATTGCATTGCACGTCTGAGGCCAAGCGAGACACGACTTACGACTTAAACGTATTAACATTATTACGCACTTTATATGTATATCAGTTTATTAAATTTTATATATTTAGCTTTTGCCCGCGGCTCCGCCCGCGTTATAAAGATTTTCGGGTTAAAGTGTTCCGTTATAAAAGTCACGCTATATATTTTCCGGGAGCCTATGTTCTTCCCAGGGTCTCAAACTGTCTCCATACCAAATTTCATCTAAATACGTTGGGTAGTTTTTGAGTTTAACAGACAGATGCAGCGGGGGACTTTGTTTTATAATATATTTTTGTAGAACTTTTTAAGAGGAACCATCCCGTCATACATTATTTTTGCATAACTTTAACCGTATACGTAGCGCACGCAACGGAAGCTCTCAAAACTAATAAATTTTCTCAGTTTTTGCAACATGTTTCATTACTGCTCCGCTGCTATTGGTCATAGCGTGATGATATAAAGCCTATAGCACTCCACAAATAAAGCGCTATTAAACACAAAAAGAATTTTTCAGTTCGAACCGGTAGTTCCTGAGATAAGCCATTACTGCTCCGCTCCTATTGGTTATAGCGTGATGATATATAGCCTATAGCACTCCACGAACAAAGGGCTATCCAACACAAAAAGAATTTTTCAGTTCGAACCGGTAATTCCTGAGATTAGCCATTACTGTTCCGCTCCTACTGGTCATAGCGTGATGATATAAAGCCTATATAGCACTCCACAAATAAAGGGCTATTAAACACAAAAAGAATTTTTCAGTTCGAACCGGTAGTTCCTGAGATAAGCCATTACTGCTCCGCTCCTATTGGTTATAGCGTGATGATATATAGCCTATAGCACTCCACGAATAAAGGGCTAACCAACACAAAAAGAATTTTTCAGTTCGAACCAGTAATTCCTGAGATAAGCCATTACTGCTCCGCTCCTATTGGTCATAGCGTGATGATATATAACTTAGAGCACTCCACGAACAAAGGGCTATCCAACGCAAAAGAATTTTTCAGTTTGGACCGGTAGTTCCAGAGATTAGCCATTGCTGCTCCGCTCCTATGGTTATAGCGTGATGATATATAGCCTATAGCACTCCACGAACAAAGGGCTATCCAACACAAAAAGAATTTTTCAGTTTGAGCCGGTAGTTCTTGAGATTAGCGCGTTCAAACAAACAAACAACAAACAAACAAACAAACAAACTCTTCAGGTTTATATAATAGTATAGATGAAAAGTATTCGAAACGGATTATAAACCATGATAAATTTTATAATTCTCAGATACAAAAAAATATAATTATTTAAATTATACCTTATACAGTCAGTTTAAAAGCCGATGTTTTTTAATCACTGAGTAATTTAAAATTCGCAAATTTTAATAAGAGTTTTAAATATAGAATTTTCAGTAGCCATTTTTAAAAAGAAATGGAAATTTAAATGATTTTTTATGTTTACGCGAATGACATTAAAATAAAACTATTTTACAGATTTTGTCACGGTTTCTTATATTATAATTTTCTTCCGACGTTTCGAAGACTGCAACCTTTGTGGGCGCAATCAAATCAAACAGACTTTTAAGTACATGCTGACATGAAAAGATAGCATTGAATACCAAAATTATTGCAACATTCAAAGGTACAGTCAAAACAGGCCTTATTGCCTGTTGAAAAGAGTGCATTTCTCTTCAATAACGTTTTATATGGCAAACGGATATGAGTTCACAATGGTCTTTTGTATAAAATTAACATTACGTAAAATAACCAAAGCACGAATGATGCCTAGGTCGTTGTAAGGTCTGAGTTCGAGGCTGAATAATAAAACGCACTTTTTTTTGCATCTGTTCACTGACCATCAGATACCCTGCATGTCAGCCTAGATTTTAATATAAACAAAACTCTTCGACAATCAAATTCACATTTCAGCCGGGAATCGTCCACTGCTGGACTCCTGTGTGCTGGACTCCCCCATTGAGCACCATAGGGACCGGTTCTGGGCCGCCCTCATCCATCGGACTCCGGCGTCCCTAACCAGGTCGTCGGTCCATCTCGTGGGGGGCCTGCCTACGCTGCGTCTCCCGACAATCAAATATTACTGACAAATGCGAAAGTAACATCTGTCTGTTAAGCTTTTAAGGCTGAACCGATTTTGATTAATATGGTTTTTAAGGGATAAAAGTCCCGGTCTATAATATCCCGGGATAAAAAGTAGCCGATGTTGCCTTCCTAGAGACTCAAACTATCTCCATACCAAATTTTATTGAAATTTCGTTCGGTAGTTTTTGAGTTGATCGCGTTCAGAGAGACGCTTTGGGTGACTTTGTTTATATAAGGATAATGAAATAATAATACAGATAAAATTCCACGTGTAGTCCTTGGAGTAGGTTTATTTAGTATGGCTGTATATGAGATCATAAAATGCCCTATTTTTATCGCAAATAATATGTTTACTGCAGCTTCGCTCAACTTAATTAAATATGCATCGATATTTTAAATATACATAAATACCATTTTACCTATGCGATACGATATAGACTAAGAGACGTTCCCGCCATCACACCCACCACTACAACTCCTGTAAGCCAGGATCAACAGTGGCACGCATTTTATGACACCGAGCAGTGAAGCTCGGCGAGTCTCAGGGAACACTAATATGTCATTACCCTGCAACGAAATTAATCAAATAGAAAGATAAGGAGGAGTTGGAAACATAATTTTTCCACTTCATAGCAAAGCGGGAGACAAAATAATATAGAACGAAATAATTATGGAGTACTGTTTCTCGACATGGATTCTTTTATATTCTAAACAAAGTAGTACAAATGGCCATTTCTTGGCGGTCATGGGCTCCCAACCCGCGCCCGAACCGCTTCTTTCGCAGTAAACATCCAGATAGTGCATACCACTTTTATCTTACATTTTGCATTCCAAGCCCGATGCGTCTGGCCTTATGGTTCAAGGGATTAATACAAACACAGTAGACTACACCTTAACATGGACAAATAGAGCTGATTTTTCCGTAATTGTTGTTTGTAAAAGTCTTATTACTTTTTTACGACGTCGGTATGTAAAAGAGCTAAATAATTCCGATCTTCTTTTTAGATTACGAACATGAATACACGTTTAGTTACTAATTCTAAACCAATAATGACTTAAAAGCCGTTGGTCATACTAATAATAGTAGGTATTCAAATTGAATACCCATACAAAATGTATTTCGAATCGAAATCTCATTGTCGCTGAACCATTGCATTTAAAGAAATAAGACATTAAAAATTAAAATTGTGCCTTTAAGTCACATAGAGTCAAAATTATTGTCCTAATTCTAAGCAATAAATAAAAATAATAATCGATACAAAAAGACTCGCTAAATGTACGTACAAAAATGTGACCTGCACATCCTTTCAAAGTCACATACAATTACAGCATCAAAACAAGGCCATGTATCAGATATGCCAAAATAAATATAATTGCTACCACATTAATCATACAAATAAAATATTTCGTACTATA
Source organism: Manduca sexta (assembly GCF_014839805.1). Taxonomy (NCBI): domain Eukaryota; kingdom Metazoa; phylum Arthropoda; class Insecta; order Lepidoptera; family Sphingidae; genus Manduca; species Manduca sexta. Next base: position 15,817,586 of record NC_051138.1, read on the forward strand.
TTTTAACGAAACTAAGCTTCGATTTTAATATCTCTGAAATTACATTCGTAGAAAAATGCCACTTCATTGAAATCTTATTGTCTAGTGTATTTAATATTATTCTATATATTTCTATGTCCTATTGCCTAATTTATTTGATATAAGTACTACATCCTATATTCTACCTAATTACCTATTCTATATGTGCGTTTGTATTACTGATGTGAACCGGGGATATCAGCGGCGCCAAGCTACGAGTAGTTACAATAGACTGTTATTTATAATATATATGTTGCCAAAAATTCGTGTAATTTGTCCCTTTACAAATTGGTGGTATGCTATACTATCGTATTCCATTGACCTCCGCTGCTTTCTACTTAGATTTAAAAGTACAGTACAATATGGTAGTATAGGGAGCTTCCTATGTTTGATTTTGTACATTATTCTATATGTATTGGTTAAAAATTTGCTAAAAAATGAACCACTAATTCTCATTTCAAATATTACAATGTGCAGAAGTGGACGCGTTGTAGTGGTGTTTTCTTTATTTTGCACGCGTAGTAATGCACGACGATCACATGTGGGTATTGCGCCACTTTTCTATATCTTTTTACTTACCCTTCCACCGAATTTCAAAGACTTATAAGTTATAACTCGTTTTTTTACCGGATTAAAGAAGCGTATTCAAAATATTTATCAAAACACAAACTATACAAATAACCCACAACACAACACACAATATTATGGTGTCAATGAAACTGCGGAACTCAGTTCGCGTCTTGATATCATCGAACCCGTTGATTCCAGAATAACTTCCACTCCCAAATAATATAAAAGACAGTCCTAATGTACCGTAACTCGAAGAGGGACCTTCGAATATCCTCAAGCATCATTCATTAATCATGAATAACAGCCGTTGTTTAACTGTTATTTATTTTACTCCTACGATTTAAGCCAGTTGAGGTTTCTGTTCTAAATTCTATGATTTATTGTTTGGTAGGCGTACATTTCTTTTATTAATAATGTAATATTAATTTATTATAACCCACTGATTGAGTATTGTATAGCACATTTACTTGGAATTATTACGTAATAGGTATCTTATGAGTCAAGATGCCATGCAGTGTCATGGAGCGTTTTGTAAGTTCGAGATTTCTCCTGCTAATGAACTAACTTGTCTCATTATTCGTATAAATAACAAACGCTCCAATTCATACAAAATTAATACTATAATTCGTTGTTACAACAGTTTGATGTAACAATGTCATGTCCCAAACAAAATAACACAATGGCGGAATGTTTTTCGTTGTTTTCGTTCGTACATAAAATCCCACGCGCGGTCGGCGACGGTTGCATAAAATGCCAATTGCGCCACCGACCAGCCTGAAGGTCACGGGCAGAATAAAATCGCCTCATTGATGTAATGGCGTTCTTGAATAAGGAGAACCTGGATTGGAACTTCAGGTGAAATAAATCTAAATTTATCGAAGAGAGCATGATTTTTTTATACTAGTTATTTTTTTGATTTTCATGAAATGTGTGTCCGTTAAAGCCTATATATATCGATGAAAATATATTATATATAAAACTGAGCTAGTTGCATTATATATGCGTACTGAATACACTACCTATCTGGAAATACACGATTTTGTTTTTTATTTTTATTATAAGTATTGCGGTTCGCATCCACTTTTTGTAACTAAACTCCGAAGGCCCTGGTCAAGAAGCTGGTCCCGTTTTAGGGTGATTAATCACAGAGCCTCATAACGGTGTGGTCGATCCTGATGTTTAACTGAACACCGATTTAATTGATCCATTCATAATGAGTTATAATCGGTTGTTTAATTGTTTTTTTCTAAATATTTATTTTATCATTTCATTATCTCCCTGACTATAGGCTTCTCTACCTTACATTGTCTGAAATAATATTCATTCACGCATTTATCCTATTTCTATTATAGATTGTTTTTGTACAATAAGGAACAGGCTATAATTATATTCTCCAATATTACGCACTTCCTCCGCGTGTTTTCCTACGTATCTTCTGGAGAGACGCAATTTATTGATTAAAATATCCCCGAGCGATCGTCCCAAGGTCACGGACAGAATAAGGTAAACAAAACACAAACCTTACCAAACTTGTGCGTATTGTGGCGGGCAATGATTTTTCCCTACTCAATGTTTGAATATCTTTGTATATTGTACAGTAATACTATTGAATGATATGTACCGATCATATCTAGAAGATAGGTTAAATAATGCTTGCAAAAACATATTTATGCCGAATGATATGTGTTGAAAATGAATATAGGATGCAAGAATTAAATTA
>NC_051138.1:15820393-15836393 GCF_014839805.1 Manduca sexta
ACTATATTACGTGTAAAGCTGTAGTTCATTACTTCAATAAAAAAATTTGATTGTAGCTCCACGTTTGTTCTAATTAAGACTATTATTAATTGATATAGTCTTTACTAATTTTATTGTATGTCATGTTGGCGATCTATCTATTCAGCCCGTATCCACTCACTGCTGAGTATAGGGCTCTTCTTTGTCACGCCACTCTTATCTATCTTGTGCGAGTCTTAGCCACTGCTCACCGGCATACCGCGCGAGGTCGTCTGCCCATCGGGCTAATGGTCTACTCCTTTGCCCGTTTCTCGAATACCATTCGCTGGTTGCCTTAGGCCGCCTGCCATAGTCGCGTCTAGTCAAGTATTCTGACCATCTCCACTTCAGTTTGGCGATGCGAAAAAAAACTTATTCGTTGGTTAATATACAACGGGCATAACATAAATTGTTTAATTAATGTTTAAAATTAATATTATTTGCTTTTACGTTAGCTACATGTGTGTTATGTATTGATGGCTATTTTGTTAAACTCTGTAGGTACACAAAAGAAGTTCGTTGTGTTTGTATATTCGACAGTTGCCCAGACTTGACCGACTTTTTTGTAAAAGGTCAAAGGTCATTGAGTAATGTAAATGTTATGTAGATACAAGGTCATAGAGTTACTTGTAAGCATTTTATTTTGGATTTAATTCGATCAAGTCTCCTAACTGGCCTTTAACAGAACCTACTCCAATGTAGTGTTGCGTAACAAATTTTTGGAACATATCGCATCGAGAATTTTGCTTACGAATAATGGATACGGCGGTCGAAAAACAAATTACAATGGTGAAGGGTCCATATATCCCGATTACTGTCGGCTTCCCCTTTATAAAGAATTCATGCAGAATCTAAATATCGTTAGAACGATTTGCAGACCACATTTATACATATTAGTACCTACATACTACATACCCAGCTACGCTTAAGTGTTAAGTTTAAATTATGTTCATGTTGAGTTTTCCTAACTTGGACTTACATTATAGCTATAAGTGATAATATTTAAGGAATTAGGAATTTTCGAGGGTGTGTGAAGTCTACCAACCCGCACTAGGCCAGCGTGGTGGACTCAGGCCTATTCTTTCTCAGGAGTAGAGGAGGCCGGTACCCAACAGTGTGACAGTATATAATACAGGGCTGATAATATTATATTCAAAGTGTTAAACTTATAACTCCACAAAATAATATAAAGTTCGAAACTTTACTTATTAGTGTGGAAAATGATTGAAGCTATCTCAAAGATACTAAGTATGTCTTAAGGCGATACCTCAAGGTCCATTTTCATACATTTTGTTTCGGCTTTAATCTGGGTAACTAAACAAGTATTGGCAAGTAAAGAATTTAAATTCACGTCTAGTTAGTGATTAATTCTCGCAGTTGAAGAAAAACAGTAAAATAATTAATAATCATGGATATTTCGGCCTTTAAAATTTAATATGACGAAATTTTAAAGGCAGAAATATCCATGATTATTAATTATTTTTACATTTTTCTTTCAACTGCGACAACTAATCACTAACTAGACGTGAATTTAAATTCTTTACTTGCCAATACTTGTTTAGTTACCCAGATTAAAGCCGAAACAAAATGTATGAAAATGGACCTTGAGGTATCGCCTTAAAGTGTACTGCCTTGAGTTTTACATATAAGTACTGACTTGATTGATGAATCAAGCGTTTATAATTTCTCGTAACATTAATAAATTTATTACGTACACTGTACAATCCCGCAATCGTAAATGTCAAATGGATGGGGAGATACAAGTATTTTTAATTATATGTATTTTTTTTTGTAATTTGGAAATGCAGAAGGAATTGATATTGTTTAAATTAATGACCAAAAAGCTTAATTTGGAGTCTGGAATGCTTAGCATTTTCGATGTACTTGCGCTTGCACAAGAATTAAATTCAACCAACAATAAAATAACCTCGTCCAAGGAAGCGTTAGTGTCTTTGGCCTCTGCCCATTGCTTGGTGTACAAAAGCCCTAAATTATATTGTTGTTCATATTCTATAAACGTTACCATATATATTTTACCTCTTTTATTATTTTTTATAATCGGTCAGCTGATTGTTATTTTCCCAGCATATATATTATTATAGGTAGAAGTTATAATATAACATTTAAATTGCTAAAATCCAAAATTATTTCAAGAAACACGATTATTACTTTTGGGTATTAAAAATAATCTAAAGTAGTTTTTTTACACATATCGACTATCTATGTAAATTAATATATTAATATTTAAACATCAAGATAAAATTCCAATTGCCAGAAAGGCAAATTAAATTTTTCCAATTCATTTCTCGTAAAAGGTCAACAAAATATACACTAGTATCTCTTCTCGTTGGTGACTCAAGCAACCTACTTGCTCGTTTATAGTTTAGGCATTATAAAGCCCACTTCTATTCGCTTGGTTCCCCACTCGTTTCGCAGTAACACGTCGTCGTGTATGAGACTTCATGACCGTAGTACGCCGTACACAGATCTCGCATGCCAAGGTTGCGTTGCATTAGATCACAGTTTGCGGTCGGCACGGCTTGTTTACTCCGTTCCATTTATCTGTCTCAGTTATATTAGGGATAGCCCAATATAAGAATTGAAAAGATTACCTGATTATTTATTTACACGTATTTGCTACAAATTCTAAAACTAAGTGCAAATTTATATGTTTTAAAACATATAAAAACTTTTAAATTTTAAGAGTTTCGTATTCTCTGTTGTTATAATACTCAGAGGTTTTAGCAGTTCCCAGATGTTAGTATGGGCCCGGGAAAAGCAGAACTGCGGAAACCAATACATAGTTTTTTTTTGTTTTTGTATACAATAGGGCTTCAGGAAAAAGATTTTTTCCATATTTTTATATTATTGGTTTTTCATTTAAGCCAAAAGTTTGCTGCTCATTAAACTACACACACACTACACTAAACCACAGTTTTATGAGTCATAATGAATTTTGTTTGCTTTCCCCATTCTCCGAGAGATTGAATGTCGTCCTAAGACAGCCTAAACGCAGCATTAGACGATTTAGCGTTGGCAAATTATAACATACAAACACAGTTGTTAACCAGTAAAAAAAGCTAATTGAAATAAACCCATCCCGCGTGACCTTGGCATGGTTTCGGACACGTCTGCGGACTGCTGACCGTCAACACAACATCCGTTTAAAATAACTCGTCGATTTTATAGAACACGAGAAATGGCAACGAACAGATATGTTGATATTTTTTTGTGTATCCGACATCGCAGTTAATCCCGAGAGAGACCTGAGAATGGGATACTGGGGCTTAGTGACTGCTCTGGAGGATAGTTGGGAGGGGACAGCTGGGAAGGAAGTGTGGGGGAAAGAAAGAGAAACCTCTTAGGATGGAAGGAGGGTAGAAGGCCAGGAAATGTTCACGAGCCCTCATAGGTCTCAATGTGAATTGGCAACTATGAGGTATATACACTGAACTATGTAATTAGAGCCGCGATTAATGTCCCCCTGTGCATGGGCGTGCATTCGGTGTGGAGACAGAGAGCACAAGAATTGCCTTAGGGGGAGATATGTTGATATTGGATTATTATATTTTTCGTTTGGTTTCTCTCGCGTTGATATATCTCGGCTGTATGCTCGATAAGCCGTCAAACGAGGCCAGTTTGAGAGAAATTATTTCAACGCTCTTCCTTGATTTAACATCGTGTCGAATTGGAGCATAGGGACAATATACAGGAATCGACCTCATATAGTCCATTATCATGAAATCCACGTAGAGTGGCTCCGATACCATGATAAAAATATATGAGTTATTTTGAACTGTAGTCGGGTGGACAGAAAGCATAGTTTTCCTTATACGGACAAGCCATATTTGTTCATCAGACTTATGTCGTAATTGTAGATAAACGTTAATCTAATTCCATGAAACTTCTATTTATATGCATCATATATTTATGGGCTTCATTTAACTCATAACAATATTGTCATTGCCATATACATTACCATCAGATCTTATGCACTCAATTTGCTACAGCACAATAAAATATCGAGATTAAAATAAAAATAACTCTAATACTAATATGTTTGCGATTTTAAGTTTGGATATATCAAAGAAATAAAGTTATTGGGCGGAAAACAAATTACTAAATTAAATAAAATTACGGGAACCCTCATTCATATCCTGCAGAATGGTCTAACCAATACTGCAGCTTTGATTTTCGTTGATGAACACAGATAACATACGGACACTAAGTCGATATGACGATGAAATATATAAAATATTAACAAACTTACTTAGGGATATATCTATTCATTTATTACAATTTATACATCAAAATACCCAACGACTGTACCCTAGAACTACGAATGACTAAATACTACTAACTTAACTACTAAGTTTAGCAGTCAATTTCTGTAATATTATGATTATTTCGATTTTTATCTGAGAATAGTTTTCGAAAATAAACATCGTGTTATATCTTAACCAACCCGTTTATACGGCGATGACATTGCGTCTCCTGGTGATGACGTCATGGTCGATTAGCTCACGCTGACAATTAGTAGTCTGCCGCCAGCCACTACATGCATCGTGAATGATTAACAAGCATTGTAACCGGACATTGTGTAGCCGAATTACCTGACTAGCTTTTACTCGTGTCTGTGTTCGTGGAAAGACTTCCCAATTGAAACTACAACAGGGGTTTTCAGAATCAAAAATTATGTTTCTCTAAATTTGATTATTTGCCATTAATAGATCTATCAAATTTCATGAGAAAATTTGTTTGACACAAATAGACAATTCAGTCTTAAGTATGTGTCTTGATTTGGGCATTTTGCTAAAATTACTAGGGATTATTAATGAGCCGATGGTAATGAGCGTAGTTCTATACGCTGATTTGTATTTCGAAAATTTTGAGTACCGTTGCTGTTAGGGCAGTCGAGAGTAGTGCAGAAACTCTTTGAACGCGCTTTTTAACTTCAATCCTTCGTTGTTTATTCCTTTATATTCCTATGAATTTCTTTAAGTTATACAGTCTTTACCATTCCTAAAGTCTTCAACGAATATCGTTTTAACTCTACTATACTTTACTTACAAAAGTTATTTGCCCGTCTTTTGAACGTCAAGAATACAGTAAACATCCGGATATAAGCCGTGTCAGGCTGTGTCTGGCGTGTTTCCCGGGGCATGTGCGTGACCGCGCCTACGGGAACCGCTGGGGGATGTTATCAAGATTGGAATTTTTCAAGAGTTGCGTTTTTATGATTGACGTGGTTTTAGTTATAATCGTTTTTACTTCGAAATCGTTTCGTTTGTGTAAAGCTTTCTGGTAGATTTTTTTGAATGCAGTTGTATCGGATGTATCGTAATATTAAGAAAAGACAGAAGGAAAGAAGGCGATTATAGTCTGATCACTATTACATAGCTTGCATGATGTAGATCAGTGATCCAGTAAACGGTATCTGCCCAGAGCTTTCAATTTCAATATCCTCAATATCACCGCGCTTTGCTTATCATTCTGATATAATACAGTAACACATAATTACAATAATGGCTCCAATGTCCCTTGAACTTAAGTGGAACATTGAAATAGACGAGATGGTAGATTCCTAGGAGACTCTTAGTCACCTCCATGTTATCTCTGTTAAATTTCCTTCACCTTATCTCTGTGAAATTCACGATTGAGAGTTATCGAATCCGTAAACGCTACAAATAGAATGATCAAGTATCTGGTATATCCAATATTGCGGAGTTGTTTTCTTCATTTCGCGAACGTGGCACTCGAAAGTAGGTTTTGTTAACTTGATCAATGTGGCCTGTGGACTTGGTGCTCGTGAGCTAGAATTCCAGGACGAGCATTTTTTTTACTGACCAATTTGCCCAATTCTGATGCAAAATGTTTGACACATTGGTATGCCGTAAAGAGATGTGGTAGAAGAAAATTCTTTTAGTAATATGAAGCTTATCTCTGAGTACTAAATGCTTTTACCCAAACCACGAGAAAAGCTAATCAACAACTATGACGAAATATTTTTTTCCCAAGGCAGCATTTCGTAAAAAACACCCCCAAAGTCCAACACAAATTCGTTATCATATATTATTACTGTAGTGAACTTGGCAACTAGATCTGTTTTCAATAGAGACTGATTCATTCTAAAGATTAGGTCATTGCGAGCCTTATTTTGGTCTTGCTTCCTTAGCGATTATATTTATTGTGTAGTTGCCAAATGTGCTCTGGAGAATTGGGATGGTAAACAAGTCACTTTTCTTATTATATTGACACTCGTAACGGTTACCATCAGGCGCCATTTTATAAAAATTAACCTTACAAAATAATAATCTCCGAATTTTGCAAACCGATTTCAATATTGTTTAGTTCGATTTTTCTATTTTCGCTAATATTATGATCGTTTTATTAAGAAACTTCAAAAATCAATGTCAATGTTGATAGGCCTATATGTTGGCCACTTGGCCAGATTTTGTCAATAGTAGCAACTAACGAACCAAGTTCAAAAGCGGGCTAAAGGACGAACAAACAACAATACACTTTTATTCACGTATAGATCATAAATATTATCGTTACTACAAAGATCTAAATCAATTTGCACGTACATTGTTTACGAGCTTACTAACAATAAAATTGTTGAGTGTCATTCATTGTCTCTTAATAACACCTATGAGTGAATACGGGAATTTCAATTATACGGTATGAGTACTAAGCTCAAATTGTCCTGTAGATTTTATCTAAATGCCGGTTATATAATATTATTTATGTTTCTTTATTGGTTAAGTTCCTTGTTAAGTTCACTGTTTTGGCAGAGACCGTTGACGAATAGCAGGGAAATAATAAATATCGAAAATGGTACCTTTAATTGTGTGGGACAAATGTTAATATTTAAATGTTTTGTTGCAGATGAACAGGAACGAGTACAAAAGAAGACTTTCGTCAATTGGATCAATTCACATCTGTCAAAGGTAAGTGTACATACTTACAATTAATTTGTTATAGACTTCTAATGCCAAATATTGGATTAAATGTTGCGTAAACCTAGTCTTCAATCTATAAACTAAATTCTTATTATTGTCGACTTTTGTTAATTGGTACCTTGTATCCCACCCACTCCATGCACTGACAACAATTTACTGTGCTCGTAAAAAAATAATTATAAAATTTCTGTTTCTTACCTTATCTATGAAAGTTTCCTCTCAAGAAGCTTTACCCTATTTATCTAACAAATTGTCTTTTTCCAGCGCATACCGCCAATGCGCATAGACGACCTGATTTACGACCTGCGCGACGGGACCAAGCTGCTGGCGCTGCTCGAGGTCTTGTCCGGGGAGAAGCTGGTCAGTATATATCTTTGATTGTATAAATATAAAGAGATGACTATAATAGGTTTTGTCTGGACTTGTCTGAGCCACCTTAATTACATCCGAAAGCTTTTCTATTAGGTACATAGAGGTCTTTGAACTATTTGATTCTGATTTGATGATTCATTGTTGGACTTCTCGTTGTTGCATATTAAAATATTGACTGTTTGTCAGTATTCATATCTATGATTAAACGTCTTACAAAAGCCGTCTTTCCGTCTGCCACAACCTTGGGGAAATCACGGCATAAAGGCCGGTCCTTTTGGAAGGATTGCGTGGGGACATGGATCCAACACGTAGAGGCCCCTTTAAGATACTCTAGTTGAGATTTATACACCTTGCAAGTCCACCCTCTGTCTGTACTTATGGAGGAAATACAGCCAAAGACAGCGCTCGCAAGTTACAGTGACTATTGCAGAAAAGATGGGAATTATACCGGGTCTATGGATGGGATCTAGCTGGACTGGTCCAATCATAACCTTAATTATCTCATGTCAAAATCCTCTTTTAATTACCATGTCTTTCACAGCCGATGGAGCGCGGGCGAGTGCTGCGCCGTCCTCATTTCCTATCGAACGCGAACACCGCGCTTCGATTCCTGGCCGGCAAGCGCATCAAGCTAGTGAACATCAATGCCGCCGACCTGGTGGACGGACGGCCCGCGGTTGTGCTCGGCCTCATATGGACCATCATCCTTTACTTCCAGGTAGGTTGGGAAGGCCTAGGTATAGGGGAGTTTCGAAAAAAATGTTTAATGTGTTGTATGGAGAAAGGTTTTTTATGTTTATAACTAGCGACCCGCCCCGGCTTCGCACGGGTGCAATGCTGATACTTAATACACTACAGAAAAACTGTGAACGTTGTATATAAAAACATTGTATATAAAAACATTGTATATAGCGGCCCGCTCTGGCTTCGCACGGGTATAACATAACAAAATAACAGTATTTCTCCACTATTTAATGGATGTTATCTATATCTATACTTATAATAAATCTGTAGAGAGGTCAATTCTGTACATGAAATATATTTCCAAAATAACTATCAGGGGGTGATCGATACTGATGCCAAAAATGCAATTAGTAAAATTTTTGTCTGTCTGTCTGTCTGTCTGTATAACCGTTATAGAAACAAAAACTACTCGACGGATTTTAACGAAACTTGGTACAATTATTTGTCATACTCCTGTGCTGGTTATAGTGTACTTTTCATCACGCTACAATGAATAGGAGCAGAGCAGTAAAGGGAAATGTTGGGAAAACGGGAGAAGTTACTCCATTTTTTAAGCTTCCGTCGCGTGTGCGACCCTAATGGTTACAGCTACACAGAAATCATGTATGACGGAAATGTTGTCCTTAAAATTATGTAAAAAATATCCCACGACAGCATATGTCTATCTATTATGGTTGACTCACAATAACACGTGTAACTCGCGATAGCTTAGCAGTTCGAAGCTTTCTCATTATATTTGTCTACTCTTACGTTTATAACACTCTCAGTCATCCCTAATTAAAAAAGTCAACATTATTAAATATTCCATAAAAAGAATCATAGAAATCGGTATAGAAACACCAAAGTTATACATGAAATACGCTAATAATAAGCCATCATGCGTGAATACTGAATCATGTTATAAGGATTATTTTTGTATATATATAAGGTCGCGAACGCACAGGCAGGCGGCTTGCTTGGCACCTAGAGGATAGCGAATCACCTAGCGAGTAGCTTCGTAAAACGAACATTCTCGAACGTTCGCGACCGGCTCCATTTTTGAAGTCCGAAATCCACGCGGGCGAAGCTGCGAGCGGAAGCTAGTTATACATATAAACCTTCCTCTTGAATCACTCTATCTATTAAAAAAAACCGCATCAAAATCCGTTGCGTAGTTTTAAAGATTTAAGCATACAAAGGGACATAGGGATAGAGAAAGCGACTTTGTTTTATACTATGTAGTGATTTATTTCATTGCTGATATAATTTTTGCAAAAAAACTCATCATTCACCTCAAACAATTATGGTAAGATCATTTCATCATCGCAACGTATACGAATTTTATATGCCATGTTTTTGGGCTTCTTTGCATTTTTATTTATTCAATTTTCGTTATATTTTTATTTCTATTTTCTTCAGTTCTAAAGTATCAGCCAACAGCAGATAGCTATAGATATTTTTAAAATGGATACAAATTTTCCCACGATTATTAACGACTAATATATCGCTCACACCAACACAAATTAAACGTTATAATGTATGTGTTAGGCATTATTTCGTTTTCAAGTATGACCTCTAAAATACATATATATTATAAGATGAATAATTTATATATTCATGTAAAATAGTCATAATCACTTCTAATTTTCGTAATTAATTTATATCATTTGTTTCTTTTTACCTTGCACTAGTTTCAGTGTGGTATGTGTTAAAAATGTAGATCCCAAACTAGTAATACTCTTTAAGTAGACCGTGTTGCAATATTATCCTCTGTTATATAATGTATGTAGGAAATATGTAAAAAAATATATGTATCAATTTTTTATTTGCATATTTTGCTTCCTCTTATGAATCTTCATACATTTTCTATGCCATTTCTGAACAGTATAGTACCCTAATCATATAAATGTGCATCGGTATACCTAAAACGGCTACATCTAACAATTTCCAGTATGAGTAACTAGACTATGTAAACAAACATTTGACCCAATTCTGTCATAGATACGTCAATAATATTGTTCAAATGTGGTTAGTCGTGTTCAATTGGAATTGGAACTGACACCTGGCTAGTGCCTAACCTATAATGTATTCTCCAGCCTTGTGCCAAAAATGTAAACAAATACTTAATATAAAATATGGTATACTTATTTATAGCATACTATACTACTATACTATACTATATTTTATATAAATATCTTTAGTTGAATAGCACAATCAACCCGTCTTAAGGTTTAATTTAAAAGTGAAGTGTTTGCCTACATTTCTGGTACAACACAGGAGAGTGCATTAAGAATGTATTATTAAAAATTCACATTTGTTTACATAGTGTAGAAAGTAGCGTAGATTGTAAAAGGTGCTGTATCCTCATTTTAATCGGCTTGAACATATTTCGTTTGCGCATGCTTCGCTCATTTATTGGACCCACAGGATAGAGGAGCAAAGGTAGGTATGCGCTGCTTTTAGTTACTGTAGTTAATCCTTTTAAAATTAATTGTAGATTGTTTGTTATGCATAAATAATGGGTTCATTATTGGACTGGCACACAACAGTGTTAGCTTTGCCGACAGAAATAAAAAATTGACGATCGTGAAGAAGTCCTTCCAGTGGCGATTGGTCCATATAACACGATTCCCGCCGGTTTCCCTTTCGTAGCTAATGTGAAATATAATTGTCATTGAACGATTCGCAGACCATATTTATGCAAATTATTAGTGCTTATATATTATGGCGGGTTCTCATTTGGAAAATTTCACCCTTCGCCACTGAGACTTATCTAGTTTAAAACCTACAAATGCTGCTGGTCACTCTACCTTCTCACCTTACTTCCCTCATATAGCTAGACGTACACTGTCCGGACTAAAGCAGAATTCTCAATAATTGTATCCTCAATAGATTTCATGCAACTTTATTTGTAATTATCACCTTCTTTCAATAAACTATATTAATTAATTGCAAACACAAATCATACTTTTAGCATATTTTATACTCGACTTCTGCTATTGGTTGATGTAATATATCCATTCTCTTAACATTTATAACACCCTGTTGATCATTTACAATTATTTTGGCGTAAATTTCATTAAACAATAATCTCGCCTATCAAATCTCTTGATCAAACTAACTTATATATCATAATGGATCAATAATTATTAATTTCGGCCATCATTCACTACGAGATTAGTCGACAACGTCGACATTTAGATACCTCAGACATAACTGCACGTCTGATCAAGTATGATTGTGATATTTGAAGTACCTATCAATTTTATGGAGTAATGGGACCTAATGAATCAGTTTTCGCTCTCCGCACGGCAGTGTTTGGGGTGTTGTGAGTTGAAGTTAAACGAATTTTTGAACTACAGTGTAGAAATGAGCGGGGTCATTTTTCAGTAGTTCATCGGAACTGCTTTGGCTATGTAAATAAATTTCAATAATTTATTCCTTAATCGAATATGGGCCACAGCGGACAATGTCAACAGAGATCAGCCAAGTACTCAGTAGTTATAGTGCACAAGTGTGTGCGCAATACACAGGTACACTCTCTGTTCCTTCACTCACGTAATCCGGTGAGACGGCAGTCCCATTTGATCGGAAAGAGATCAGGCGCAAGTCCAACGCCTTCACGTGCTTTTTTTTCATTTCAGTAATGTAAATATAATTGCGGAGTTATTGATGTCGACTCTATCCAATTGTCCACACAATCAGTTTGCTGCAGTAATTCTGTCAATTATGATCACGTGTAGGCGCACGCTTTATAAAGACAACTGACTGCAATAGTCTAACGAATATTACCGACGTAATGCGTTCTAATAAAACAATTATTACAATCATTTGTCAAGTGACTTCGTAGCGTAGTACTGAGTGCGCAATACTACCACTGTTCTGAAGTCATTGGATCGAATTCCTGCTTGAGAGGTGATATTTGAGTTTTCCTTCTCGCTATAAGCCTAGATTTGCAATTTGTGCCCGATATGGCGAAAATTGGATAGCCTAGATACACCTCTGCCACCACTGCACCCTTCACGGTTAATGGCGTGTTGTGTGTTTGTTTGTTTTATTTGTCAAGCGATATTGATATCCTTATTTTGGGATTAAAATGGGTTATAAAGCCAATATTTCACTACAACACTATTAGTCACATAATTATAGGCTGTATGTTAGATGTGACCTTTGCCTTTCGCTTATAGGAAAATGGCGCCAAGAGTAATTAATTTACGTACATATATTATGGTTCGATTAATTTTCGTGATTTCTATGTCAATAGAAATACAAATGGAACTGATTATGCGAGCTTCGTTGAAAATCGAGGTATAAGAAATCAAAAGCGATATTAATATGCTAGTGGAAAGGTACCTATCCAAAATATTTTACATTCAAAATATGGGAAAAGCAAATCAAGTTATGTAAGTCTTACCTTAATAATCTCAGCATCAGGGAAGAAAATGTCAACGCGGAGTTGGAGTCCTCACTAAAATTCGTATTTAAACGGGCCTGATTCATGAAATCACATCACTAGCACAAATTTTAAGACTGCGGGCTTAATTGCACGAAGTACATAATAAAAACGACCATGTAATGGCACAGATGTACGGGATTTAGACATTGGTGAACAATTTAATTTGTAACTACAAAGGCGACCGCGACGTATCGAGTAATGGGCAATGTCGACTCGCAAACTACCCGCGAATATATTTAAAAAGTTATTATTTTAATTTGATTTACATTTTTCAATAATATAATGAACATTTATTTTTATTACTATAAACTACTGCATAATTTAATATAAATTATTTAATACTAAGCATTTGACGTTCGAATTTCGAAACGAAAAGTTATTAGCCCCCTTGGAAATGATTAAAACGCGACTCGTCAGTCGTTTAATTTTATGTTTGTGATTTAAGCGACAGGCTAATTAGTCAATCACGTTTTAGTTTCTCAAGCAATCATAAATAAAACAACGGAGTCGTGTTGTATTTTTTTTGCCACGTTTTAAACTTACTGAATTTAATTGGATGTTTGTCAATAGATCGAGGAGAACAGCCGAGCACTAGAGTACCTGGGCGGGTCGAGATGCGCGTCGGCCATGTCGTACGAGTCCGGTGCGGCGACGCCCACGCAGCGCGCCGAGGACAAGTGGAAGCAGGGCGCCAAGAAGACCCTGCTGCAGTGGGTCGCCAATGCGCTGCCTAAGTGAGTATTTATAACTAAATGACGGATATATAAAACCCGCTTAGGTTCATAGTAAGCGCCACGGCTAGTCTGTCCACAAATAACAAGAAAAGACCTCCTAAAGAAGGGTTATTATTGGAGGAGACAAGGGGTTGGGAACTCGATGCTATCAGAGAGGCATTTGAAACTAAAAAGGATGTACTGTTACAGAAGGTGACGTTCCATTTGCTTCATGGTTGGGCAGGCTCAAATGTAGATCCGGTCTTGAGACCATTTTGGCTACGCAGGGAGGTTCTTTCACATAATAAAGATTGCTTACTGTGGTGCAACACAGTCATTATTCCGGCTTCACTGCTCCTGAGTGACCTGAAAATATCTCGCGCATTGTGTTTTTTAAATTGTGGATGCAAGGGCGGTGGACTAAGGGGGAGGGTAGGTCAGCTGCACCCCTAGATTAACCCAAGTCCATACTTTTGTAAGTACTTGTCTAATACGTTCAATTATTGGGACTACCTATATGAAATTTCCACTTTAGCCCTCTGGATCAAAAGTTGAGATTTCCCTCCCTCTGGTGCCTTATTCTCTATCCCGCACGTTATTATAACAGTGCGTAACAAGCACGTAACACAACACATCATGTTTAGGACTATAGAAATTTGGCTTACAGAATACCATTCCACGCACATTCTCGAAGATAACATGACACGGCCGCGTTACGCGTTTACACTATCATACAGAATAATGGCCCTGAGTTAAAAGCTGGGTATGCCTCTGTATGGGTGATATTATTAAGTAATTTCCGAAAGAAGATTTAAAACATAAATGAATAGCATATACGTCTATGTATATCCCCGAAGCGAGAGGCAACGATTCAAAGAATACTTAAATTTACTCACAATTTTTTTTTTATCAGGGACTCAAACATCCTAGTAACAGACTTCGGCCCGTCTTGGCGCGATGGTATCGCGTTCCTGGCGATTATTGACGCGATCAAAGCGAACCTGATCAACCTGGCGGAGATGAAGCGCAAGACGAACCGGCAACGGCTGGAGCACGCGTTCGACGTTGCCGAGACCGAGTTGGGCATCGCGCGGCTGCTGGACGCCGAAGATGTTGATGTCGACAAGCCAGACGAACGGTCCATCATGACTTATGTAGCCCAGTTCCTGCACAAATACCCTGAACCTAAGGTAAGTCAAGTTGTAGCTTGTTAGAGAATGTTTACACTTTAAAGGAGCAGAGCGGTGCAAAGACAATCGTCAACAGCCCAATAAAGTAAATCGAATCGTATTTTAACTTTTCTCATAGATGTACTCTCTGAGTGTATAAATTAAATATCTATAATAATCATTATGCTCGTTGTTAACAGACGACTGGACCGGATGCTGTAGCGGCAGTACAAGAGGAGTACGAATCTCTGCGAATGTGGCTGACGGAGCGCGTCACCACAATTCAAAGGCAATACGAATCGCGCACCCTGTCGCGGAACTACGAAGACTACGTGCGCGCCGAAAACGAAAGACTCGCACGCGAGCCCATCTACCTTAAACTAGAGAAACTCATGTACACGCAGAGCCTTGTGGCCATCGCGCCCAAGTCCTGGCGTGAGCTCGTCGCCTTGTGGGTCGAACTGGAACGGCTCCACAGGAAATGGCTCTGGCTTCTGGACTCGGAACTGCCGGGAGACTTTAGAGTCGTAGGCGAATGGTTAGCGAAAGCAGAATATCTTTTATACTTCGACGAAATACCGACCAGTTTGGACGAGAGGACAGCGGCAATTATCAGCGAGAAACTAGAGGAACATAGCGCGTTCTTTGCTGGACTTCCAGATATAGTAGACAGATTCGAGGCAGCCCTGCGTTCACCCGACGCCGCGAGAATACCTGGCGAAAGGCTGCAGCACATGAGAGACAGGCTTGAGGAAGTCAGTCGTAGGGCGCCACAGAGGAAAGCCAGGTTAAAGTACATGGAGCACAAGTGCTGCATCGTAGCGTTCACAGAACTGACTAAAGCTAAGCTTGCCGCGTGGACCGGCAAGTACGGTCGCATTGACCATGTTCGTGCCTTATTAGATGATTATGATAATTTTGTCACTAAGAATAAGATTTTCCAAGAATTTGATAGAGCGTACGTTGATATTAAACAAGTAGCTGAAGAATATAAGAGAGTTTGTGAAGTAGACAGGACTGAATCAAGAGAAATCGATGCCTTTTTGAAAGACGTTTCTGAGACTTGGAGAAGAGTTGCTTCCGACGTGAGATGTGCTAGGAGTGTTTTAGAAGAAGTGATTGCTCACTGGGAGAGATGGAGTACTTTGGTAGAAGAATTCACGACTTGGCTAGACAGAGCTCAACACATGCTGAGAGTGTCAGAAGACGACAGATTAGAGTTCTTCCATGATTTAACTGTGTGGAAAGAGAAGCACCAGAGATTAGGTGACGCGGCTGGTTTCTTAGCAGCAACATGCTCTGAAGAGATCAGTTCAGAAATCAAGAAGAAATACGTTGAGATTACGGAGCGTTGGGAGCGCATATGGGAAGAAGCTGAACGGTGAGTTGTTGACAATTATAATTTTTCCAGTATTGTTAGTATTCTAATAATAAATAGATAGATAGGCTAGTCTACCGCAGTAACGAGCACAAATCCCTATACCCTGTAATTCAAGCGTGTTATTTTGAAAACGGAAAATTTGTTTTTTTATGACTCACCTTGAGAACAAATACA
This sequence comes from Manduca sexta, assembly GCF_014839805.1. Classification (NCBI taxonomy): domain Eukaryota; kingdom Metazoa; phylum Arthropoda; class Insecta; order Lepidoptera; family Sphingidae; genus Manduca; species Manduca sexta. The sequence goes on from NC_051138.1 coordinate 15,836,362, forward strand.
GGATTTTACAGTTTAAACTAGCGCTTTAACTG
>NC_051138.1:15836893-15854528 GCF_014839805.1 Manduca sexta
TCATTTTCAGCCTTTAGAAGATCACTGCTGAACCTAGGCCTTCTCTAAAGGTTTCCAGACCAAACTGTTAGAAACGACCTGCATCCAATGAGTTCCCGCGATCTTTATGAGTAATATGAGAATGATTTGCTGGTAGTAGGATATATTTATATCCACCCGGATAGCGACCACAGTACGTGTGTTGCGTTCCAGAATCAGTCTGTATATATCCGGCTCCAACAGGCCGGTAATAATTGTGTCGACTACCGTGGGGTAATCATCACTTGTTAGTCGACCGTTAAAAAAAATTAAAAAAAAATTAACAAACTTCAAAGTATACTATACGAGGCAAGGTACTGATTTTATCAACGAATTATAACACGATGAATTGTAACGTGTGTGGTTATTGTATAAAGCAGAGATAGGACAATCCTGACAAGATCTATTTTTTTCTGGCAGGAGTTTGTGTATTCTGTATTATGAAAAGTTATGCAAAAAGCTATTGGTGTATTATTGCACCTATGGTAGAGCGAAAGGTGATATATTTTAATTTTGTATTGTTAACGCCATCTACATTTTTTTTTATTGAACTTATTGAGGAACTAGCTATATAAACTGCTTACAGCGCTATCTAGTGCAGCTATAGCGTATTGAGTGTTAAACTAAAGGACCAAATAGTTTCCTATAAATTTAATGTACTTAGTTTCTACACCACTGAACCGAGGTTTAAAAACTGGGGTCTACCTCTCCCTTTTTTTGATTTAATAGAGACCTGACGTATAATATTTTTATGCATATTTAAAAATAAATTAAGTTTGTTATAATAATTTATGTAAATTCATTAATCATTAAATAAAAAACTCCAATATAAAGTATAAATATTTATTTATCTATCTATTTATCTAAAATAGCTATTGTAGTTTGAAATAAGTCGTGCATGCTTTAGAGTAAAATATATTGGTACAAAAATATGTACGCGATATAGTCCATTAAAATGTTACATTTTTTTGGCCTTACCTTGCGTTTTTTAGAGGACGCAATTTTATATTTTTGAAGTGTAGGGGGGGTCAGTGTAAAGCTAAAACCAAGTTTGTGGGGTCGCCACCCTTATCCCACAGCCGCCATTTTGAAAATAGGAGTTGAAATGGTTTTTACGATGTATCTCTTAAACTATTTATCTGACAAAAAAATGTATAAACATTTTTTGTTGCAAATTAAATTCTCTACAACTGTGGTCCAGTAACATTTGTCGTAGAACTATAAATAAAAGTTATAAGCGAAAATGTTAAGAAATTCAATGGTAAGCAATGTCCATTGCAACGTCATCAGAACGTGTGTTTATAAGGTTCATAATACTTTTTTTTGTACTCCAAATGTAACTTTTCAATTGACTAATAAGTATTTTGCTAATGTCTCCCCTTTTGAGTTGAAGTGACGAGACATTTGTCATATTTAAAGTTTTGATTGATTGGAATAATTAACGCAACGATCAAACAGTGCAGTTTAAACTCTTAAATATTAGAAAACGAGCGTATTTGATGCTAGAATGTCATGCAAACGCTGTAAATTGGTAGCTCAGAAACACTATAATATAAATATTGGTTGCACTACACACAGCAATATCAACTTTGTGTTCTTTATGTACAAAGTTGATGTTAGTTTGGCTAAACACCGCAAATAATCGCACAAATACTCCTAGGTTTTGTGCCACCAATTATGAAACTGACAGTTGTTGATACTAAACCTTTTATACACGAGTCATTCTTGTTACTCTTATATATTGCATCGGTCATCGTTTTGCACATGAGTCATTATAATATAAAAGAGCTAATAAAGGTTTTTTTATACTAAAAAAAAGTACACTCACGTCTTAAATGACGGAGAACGAAGAGGTGTAACTGGTGCACCCACATTCTGACTTTCGTCCCATGATGTGAGAGTAAGTGTAAGCATGAGGTGATGTGTAAGCCCATGGCCGTATCGGGCACAAATTCCAGACTCCGAAATTGAGTAGGAAAGCTCAATATAAATTTGCCTAACCTGGGGATCAAACCTGAGACTTTACCACCGTAGTCGTACCGTAACACAACTACGCCACCGAGGGAGTTTTTGAAATGTATTTCGTAAGGGGTTTAAATGCCTTCCAGCATACGCTTAATATCAGTAACCACATTATTTACTATTATTAAGTATTAGTGTAAACTGCAATAGTTAAAACATTAAATCCATCACGCGTTTATCCCTAAAAGGTTAGGAAGAGATGCAACCAGAACATCCACTTTGCGCCAGATGTGTTCCGTCCCACGATGTAAAAGAGGCGTGCCTATCACCACATCGGGTACAAATGCCAGACTCCTGGCAAATATTTATCCAAAGAAACCCAATATCACTTTGCGTCGGGGTTCCTAGTCAATTGTGTCCAAAATATAGGTATTATTGGATATCCTGACACCAAGTTTTATTAATTTTTAACCCCCGAAGCAAGGCTAGGGGTTATAAGTTTAAAGTGCGAATCTGGATGTCTGTCTGTGGCATCGCAGCTCCCAAACAAATGGAATTTGAGGCACTGTTACCTTTGTCTATTTTTTAAACTATACAGCGCACCGTTGCCATTGAAATAACAAAACATAATATTGGTAAACGAAAAAAACCTTGCATACGCATAACACCGAATGTTCAGGGATTTTTCTAGAAGCTTTTTCTAAACCGCGTAAACATTTCTATACGTTTTATGTTTATTCGTTCGAAACGGAGTAAACATATATTAATTGATTATTCGGTTTTTTACTTACTTTTGCCTTTAGTTATACGCTGTAGCGGTTTAACTCCGGCTTACTAGAGGTGTAAGATTGAAATCGACGGGGTCCTCAATTTGATACCTAGGAAGATAATTTTTTTATGACCCCAATCGCCTGGTGGTACGTGAAGTGCAATCCAATAGTATATCGACCGACGAGAGATGATTACCCCTTGGGAGTCGACACAGTTATGCCGCCCTGTTGGAACCGAATATGCCCAGGCACATATATATAATCAAGATATTTTGTGTTTATGTTGTTAACAGATCAAATTTTTTGACCGCAAAATAATTCCAATTTAAAATTTATACACTTTTTTTACATCGCACAAACGATTCAGTTTAAATATAACCGCCTTTGTGACGTCAATCCCGCATGGAGGATCCAATCCTAGGCAAATTGTGTTAGAGAAACACAAAGTGTTGTCCGAAAAATGGGGACACTTCCTTTTACCTCGGTAGTCCGGTAATCGTGTTTCCTAATTAGGAAGAGGAAAGGAAGAAAAATATTCACTCGACACCAGTCACACAAGACAATAAAAACATAACCTATATTAAATCATAACGAAGATTTATAAATACATCTGTTTCTATAACACTAGAAAAGTGATAGTTATATCGCGCGAAATCCAACATAACATTTTTGAAGCACACAAAATTAAAGTTCAAATAACAGCGTGAACGTTGTAATGAAAAATAAATTTGGTTCAGCATTTATTTTCGACGCCCTACTGCATTTTTCCTGGCGTCAAGTGATTCAATCTAAACATAGGAGTTATTTTGTATGTAAAGTGTAAATGTTGGTTTTAAACAAAATCTGGAATTTACTGCACAATATTCTAGTACTAACTTTAAATAGAAACAACGGTTCTATTTTGTACAATAAATCTTGTTTGTCGGCTATTTCATTATGTGTCTTAACAATAGTAATTAGGTTTCATAATTCACTGAAAGTTTAATTTTTTTTCTTTCTGATGTAAACGCCCGTCGATATTCATACCCATTTAGTTTTCAAAGATCTATAAGAAATTCTCATTTACAAAAGTAACATATATAACCTGTCGGGAGGTACACTTGATTAATTTGGCACCATTGAGTTGGGTCTTGCACGAGGCCCGAATCAATCACATGTCGATAGATGTCGCCGCTAAATACATCAAGGGACGCGCCATTTCTTTTATTTAACCGCATTTGTATCTACGTTGTGGTAGTTTCTAATAAAGTTCTTGCTAACGATTGCAGTTAATTTAAACTTAAATTGCTTCTAGTTTCCTTTACACAAATCAGAACTAGTTTCTTGGGATATTAAGATTATGCCGTGGAACAGTGAGAATTATATTATGGCATTTAAATATGTGTATTATTATTTTTTTTTAAATGCCCGGTAGTCCAGCAAATGACCTGACAGTAAATCTATTTGCTTAGTCCTATGGCTCTATAAGTAGATATTGACAATTACTTTTATTGCAATGTAATAATATGCGTTTTTGTGTTTATTTATTTATTTATTATTCATAGGAACACCAATAGTTTACACATAATAAACATTGAATCAGTTTTTTTAGTATAGTACCGTTCTTACGTATTAACAAATAAAGATGTTGCCAGATATTAAGCATATATTTAGACCAATATAGTTTAACTGGTCAACATGATATGTATATTACAGTTTTGCTTTCAAACTTCTTGGTATTGATTTTATTAAATTAAGTTCTAGCACTTACCAAGGCAAGCCAACGGGCAATCTTTTAGTACGTGAATTGCTATTGTGATATATAAAAAATGAAAGCGTTTGAATTCAGGAAACTTAATGTATTAAACCTAAGATGTTTTTATTACATAGATACGTTGTCCGAGCTTAATACTGGCAAGACGAAAGCAAGGTAATTTCCCGACATTGACTTAGTCAACCTCCAACCACTGTCGCGGCTAGTCGGCTTACTAACTTTTTGTATTTTTATAAATAAAATGCCTTCCTGTCTTTTTAGATGATGTACAAATTATATTCCAACTGTGAATGGAAAGAACGTTTCATTTCATACGTTAGTAATAAGTATACACTAATTAACTTATTTTTTAAACTAAATGCATTTTATTTGACTGTCATGGCGACGGGGCGGTCGACGCTCGTGCCCACTCGGGCCTACTTGGGCACACTCGGCCCGTATCAATGCGAGCTGCTAGGGCTGTGACTATAGTAAATACTGCGCAATTTTTATGTGCATTTTTTGTTAGACTATGACGCATCTATTTGTAACACGTCATTATATCAAACCTTTTAGAAATAAATGTAAATATAGTCAGATAGTCGCGTATCGCATGCATTACCCTGGCCCATTCTAATACAAGAGGGAATGCATTACCCTTTGTGGGTTGACATTCTGAAAGCATAAAACCTCTTGTTTGCATCCAGTTTTTTGCCATTATCGCGAGATCGGGCGTTGCGGATATAGGATTTCTCTGTGTTGCGATTAATCTGCGAACAGAGGCGTAGAATATAATCATCGGAGTATTTTTTTCTTGTCTAGATTTTATAGGATTACCGCAAAATCTACTTCTAGTGATCAAAATAAGATTCATGTGAATCATTCTGCAAATTTCAGAGTAATGGATGTAAATACATAAAAGAACAAACACGCATCGAGTTGAGAATCCATTTTGAATTCGGTTAAATTGCTGGGCGAGCCTCCACTAAAGGAAAGGAAGTGACAAATAAATTCAGAATACATAAATTAAAATCTGTAGGTTCGTTTGTCAGTTTTAATTAAAGATTACAGAGCAAATAATGGCTATTGTTTTACTTTGTTGTGAGAAATGTTTGATGATATTTGAACTAACCCTTTTATTTTAAACTAGCGTTTGCTTGGCTTTACTCGTTCGAAAGTTTTATCTAAGATAAAACATTTTTTTTATGGCCATACAATTCTCTATTTGCGTACCAAACATAGAAATGTATTCAGTGGTTTATGCGTTTACTTCTAACATACAAACTTTTATCTTTATAATATTATCAGTAGGATTATGGTTCTTTCATACCTGTCTATCGTTACGATGCTTCGTTTATGGTCAATAAACGAAGGGTAGGCATAGACGTACACACGATAACTGGAGATTATGTTTGCTATAGTTACAACTTCGAACGTTCATTTTACTGTAAGTTCGCAAGGACGAAATAGTTAGATTAGGTTTGTGCCCAAAAGATTTAGTTCCATTCAATACATTTTCTAACTTCTTATAGATCTACGTAGAAAAGTTGTTTTGTTGACAATTCCGTCCATTTATATACCTATTTCTGTAAAGGTTCATTAAGAAAATGATAGCCAATGTCGCTTTTAGTAATTAAAGCTATCAACATCTTATACTTTCATCAAAATCTTTAGTTGTATAACCGTGAAAACTTAGCAGATTCATTTTCTTATTTTTAATATCGGTGTCGAAGTCAGGCTTAATACAAATTACTTGTCCGGAACAGACTTGAGAGATGTGGGATAGACGTCTATCAATTTAAACTCTTGAGTATCTGTGTCTTGGAAATCGAATCGAAGAGAGGCAGTTTATAGGGCTACGGTCTTTTTAATACAATTTGGTGTAAAGGTATTCTCGAAAATTTCCTACAAGTTCGTTTAATGAACTCACCGAAGTTTCAACCATTAACTTGTTCTCAGAAGGAGGTTAAGGCGATTAGCACATCGATTTCCGATTCGATATTGAATATCCGCTTGTTTTGTTCGGCATGAAATGTTTTTAGATAAAAAATTTGGACGTCGTAAGGCCGGGATACAAATGCCTAATGCTTCACAATTTAGATACTGTACTATAGTTCAAAGATATTTTCATACAGACACGACAAAGTGACCTACTACACTGCTTCCAGATAATTTCAAATGTAACAGCTCATGTGATAGGACCCTTTCGTTTAATTTTTATACGTGGTGCTTTACAACTGGATTATCTAGTTGTAAACGTCCCTATGCTTGAGTTTAAAAAGCCTCCTTAGTTGATAATTTTGTTTCCCGTTTTGCTACAGAGGGAAGTGGACAATTAATATATTCAACTCCTTCCTATCTTTTAATTTGATTAATTTTGTTGCTGGATAAAGACAAATTAGTGTTCCCTGAGACTCGTCGAGCTTCACGTCTCGGTGTCATAAAATGTGTGCCACTGGTGATCCTAGCTTACAGGAGTTGTAGTGGTGGAGTGGTGGTGAAGGCGGGAAAGACTTTGAAAAGTCTCTGCACTTCCTTCAACTCGAGAGGGGTCCAGATAGAGTGTTGACTGTCGAGACATGAGTATCCCTCGTCGATTAAAATTTTTGCCGGACTGTTTAAAGCCGGATATACACTGGCTGATTTCGAACGCAACACACTTACGTGGGCCACTAAATTTTTTACACAATACTTGCAAGTAGGTGCAGGCTAATAGAACGAGTAATGAGATTCAGGAATACGCACGCTAGAAGAAAGTAAGTCGTGCCATCTTTTACCTTGTCGTAGTGGTTTTCATTTCTAATAACTTTCTTCCTCAACTATTTTAAGTCTGTGACAGCGGGTTCTACGAGGACCATGTTATACAATATGTATTAGACCCACTATGTTCGAACATATATGTTCGGAATTATATGTATTATCCTTGTATAATGTACATGTTGGTAACCAGTTCATGTGGTTGAAGTAAACTCAAGCCTCGAATTGGGGCTTCGAGTAGGCAAAATTTAGCTTCTGCGACTGACACACGTAATATACTTAAGTATTAAATTATAACAACCATCCAAATAATTTACTCTAATCAACAATTCATTTGATGCAAGTAGTTTATTTATTAGCACTACCACAGTGTACCTATAGTAACAGTTACACATAGTTACACTAGTTTTAAACAATTATTATAGTCCCTGATATGTACAAGTACGGCGTACATAACATTCGCCTCAGCATTCAGCGAGCAGCATATTTTCAAGAGACCTCAAGACGGAACACATAATATTAATAATACTTAATGAATATTTTTTTTAACTAGAGATGCTATATAAAAACAAAAACATAACGACAACTAAAAAATAAATAAGATGAGATAAACCAGTAGTTTGAAATGAAGTGATTAGTTTCGTAAGGTATTTGAACCATAATGTTAATGTCATAGACATTGTATCAAAACGAAGTTTTGAACGTTGCCGCCATTTTGCATCACGTGTTCGGTGCGACAAGATGACGTCTACGCAGGCCTAATTAGCATTAATGCCACCATTAGATGAATAGGAGTTAATTTCGTCGTCTAAAAAAGTCTACGTACGGACATAAATAACCGTTTTTAATATTAAACTCGTCGGTGCCCATAACGCGGCGTAATGTCTTAACTTTTCAAGTTTGGCAGTTATGTCTTTGGCAAGGCCGGGTCGGAAACTTGGAAATTCTATAAATATTTGCTTTATAGACGGATTTTAACGTTACTTATTTTAGGAATTAAAGAGGTATTGGATAAGTCTGCTATAACTTCTCAATAAATACACAGCTACAGTATATAATATCAGTCCTGTATTATATACTTGCTCACTGCTGAGCACGGGCCTCCTCTACCACTGAGAGGGATTAGGCCTTAGTCCACCACGATGGCCTAGTCCGGATTGGTAGACTTCACACACCTTCGAAATTCCTATAGAGAACTTCTCAGACGTGCAGGTTTCCTCACGATGTTTTCCTTCACCGTTAAAGCGAACGATAAATTCACAAAGAATACACACATGATTTTTTAGAAAAGTCAGAGGTGTGTGCTCTTGGGATTTGAACCTGCGAACATTCGTCTCGGCAGTCCGTTCCACACCCAACTAGGCTATCGCCTCTTTTTACACAGTTGCCGAACCGAACATATGAACTAATAGTTATTTCAACAATTTAAGCAACTGTCATTTCGCGGTAGTTTATGTTTCTCGGCAAAAAAAATAGCGTCTACGCAACACTTTATATTTACTACTTGTAGTCCTTAGTGTCTCAATAATATTGTCACTTTGTTGTCAAAAATCGAAGAACATAATAAATACTTTGTTTACCACGTCTCCTTCAGGTCACTTTAAAAGGTCAGATAAATTTCACTCAATAAAGGTGAAACTTATCCAACATTCAAATGGTATTTGCAGTATATTGGTGCGAAATTGTATAAATCTTTCTGTGTAGAGGTTAACCTTTCCATCGACAGGAGGGTGGCGAATAAATCAAATAACTTTTCAAGGCACGTCCCTTTCAGTCCTAGAGGTTTGTTCACACTCAACAGGGACAAGACAGTGGTGAGACCGTGAATTACCATTCTATAAACATGAGATTTTTTTCTTAGCAAGATGACTACAGCTCTGGTTGTTAGAGTAGTACTGACACAGTAATTGTAGTGTAGTCCAAATATAATATCATTGGACAAAAGAATTGCTAGTCAGAATATACCGACCTTGCTTACCCTCAGAGTGTAGGTAGTCACTAATCAGTGGCAGAATTGATAACACTTTTGAGACCCACTTCTTACTTTCTGAAAAGAAAAAAGGTCACGAGGAAACCTTACTTGAGAGTTTTTATACAAAATTTGAGGATAAATCATTGACCCCAATTAGATAGAGGTGGTGGACGAAAGGTCTAACCCTTCTCAAAGCTAGAAGTTGCCCGTGTAGACTACTATATTTATTTGTAACATAACTGGCCTTGATAATGTTATTTTTATGATTCCTTTTTTAATTAGGAATCTTATCGTAAAAGTGCTTATCTGTTATAGATAGAAGATAAATATATAAATATTACTGAAAAATCTTTCAGAGTAATTATTTTTAAATTATTGTCAGAATGCTAAGAATAAAATTAGAATAATATTTAAGTATAGCATTATGTGCACAGCTATAACATTAGAATTAATTTGTGCTGAAGAATTTATAATAGACGTGCCATTGTTCAAATCCTGCAAGGCTCGACGTGAACGAACCTTTTTTTTATAGATTTATGAATGATTGGACACGGACAGGGGCTATTAAATGTTCCCATGTGGTGTCCATTAGTTTTTGCTGCTTTGAAATTCTGTTACAAAAGGATTTTATGGTTGGAGCATACTTATTAGGTACTAGCTTCCGCTCGCAGCTTCGCCCGCGTGGATTTAAGACTTCAAAAATGGAGCCGGTCACGAACGTTCGAGAATGTTCGTTTTACGAAGCTACTCGCTAGGTGATTCGCTAGCCAGGTGAGGTGCCAAGCAAGCCGTCTGCCTGTGCGTTCGCGACCTTATATATCTACAAAAATAATCCTTATAGCATGATTCAGTATTCACGCATGATGGCTTATTATTAGCGTATTTCATGTATAACTTTGGTGTTTCTATACCGATTTCTATGATTCTTTTTTATGGAATATTTAATAATGTTAACTTTTTAATTAGGGATGACTGAGAGTGTTATAAACGTAAGAGTAGACAAATATAATGAGAAAGCTTCGAACTGCTAAGCTATCGGGAGTTACACGTGTTATTGTGAGTCAACCATAAAAGATAGACATATGCTGTCGTGGGATATTTTTTACATAATTTTAAGGAGAACATTTCCGTCATACATCATTTCTGCGTAGCTTTAACCATTAAGGTTGCACAAGCGACGGAAGCTTAAAAATGGAGTAACTTCTCCCGTTTTCCCAACATTTCCCTTCACTGCTCTGCTCCTATTAATTGTAGCGTGATGAAAAGTATACTATAACCAGCACAGGAGTATGACAAATAATTGTACCAAGTTTCGTTAAAATCCGTCGAGTAGCTTTTGTTTCTATAACGGTTATACAGACAGACAGACAGACAAAAATTTTACTAATTGCATTTTTGGCATCAGTATCGATCCCTAATCACCCCCTGATAGTTATTTTGGAAATATATTTCATGTACAGAATTGACCTCTCTACAGATTTATTATAAATAAATATAGATTAGAAAGCCAAGATTTGCTCAATGTTACTAACATCTGCCTTCGTAGTTAAATAGTAACGTGTTCTAAATAAAAATAAAAATAAATATATGTGACGAAAATACTGGAAAGTGAAGTAATACTTTCTTCGGCGATGTAGCAGTTAAAGGTTTTGATTGATTCATTGAAATTACGAATTTAGCACACTCAAATTTAAACTACTATATAATAAACGAAAAAAAACGGCTTTTTATGCTTTACTGAAGAGTCTTTGTTTTATTTTTGTAGTTGAAAATCTCACGCAGTTTTAGGTTACTTGGCCTGGAAATCTAACCCAGATCGAATCATATCATGTGATGAGCTGTTAATAAATAATTAATCTCATGCCAAAAATATATAAAAATTATACATTTTATAAACAACAAACAGTTACGTTAAAATTTTACGAATTTAAAGCAGAAGCGTATATTATATAAAATAAGGTAAGGTAAGATCTCTTGTGTGTAGGTCTCTCATTTGTGAGAGTCCGCCTGGGTAGGTAACACCGCAATATCTATTTCTGCTGGCAAACAGCAGTGTGCAGACACTGTAGTGTTCCAATTTTAAGAACATTTTAGCCAGTGTAACTACTGGACATAATAAGACTTAACGTCTCATGTCTCAGGATGGCGAGCGCAGTGGAATACCAAACAATACTTTGTAATTCAAGGTATTGGATGGTGTTTCTACTGATTATTGGCGGTCGTAGCGCTTACCATCAGACGAACGGCAAACTCGTCTCGTCATTCAAAGCGATAAAAAAAAAATCTCTGCGATATTTCTTCAAGAGCAAATTGTTTAACTTTATAAAATATATGTTGCCCGTAACAGCCTTCTGAGACCGACGTCGATGCCGCACAAAAGAACATGAAACCCTAGGGGTGTTCGATAAAAAAGTACAAACGACGTTTTACGTATTATTAATTATATAACTAGAAAAAAAAGAGCTTACATACATAACAAAACTAAAGCTGGAATATCAAATGAGAAATAAATTTACAAGGTAAACGTAGGATATCATGCAGTTGTAGTTTTGGCATGGCGGAGTACAATCTGGAGGAGACGTTTTATGACTCGCGTAGGTATATCAACAAGGCGCAATGCGTGCACGGAGTGTGAGATTTGTCATTATTAAATTAATTTAAATAAATTATTGAATATTTGTGTATTATTTGTGAATTATCGCTTGCTTTAACGATGAAGGTTGACATCGTGAGGAAACCTGCATACCTGAGAAGTCCATAGGAATTTTGAGGGTGTGTGAAGTCTACCAATCCGCACTAGGCCAGCGTGGTGGACTAAGGCCTAATCCCTCTCCATAGTAGAAGATGCCCGGGGGTCAGCATATAATACAGGGCTGGTATTATTATAAATGAAATTAATTATTAAATAAAATTTCTAATATTAAATGAGAGTTCGGCAGTCATTGTTAGCTGAAGTAGCAGACTCTCCTCGTTAGGTTATTAATGTATTTATATTTTTATTTATAAATATAGTTATGTATATCTATTAATATATAAGTATATACAATTGTTTTATCTGTAATGTTATTATCCCTTATATTATGTTTGTTCACCTGCCTCCGTTTATCTATGCACTACCCTGAGGTCAAATTTAAGGGCGTTAAGTCCGTCTATATACTATATGTTAAAGTGTTTTAAATAAATAAATGATAAAAATTAATGAACACACAGAAAAGGAATGCAATTTAAATATAATATTCCAAGTTTTAAATTTGACGGTCGAGTTTCGACCTTTGGGCTACCACTAGTATAGTTAAGTATACTGGTGGACTAAGGCCTAATCCCTCGAAGTAGTAGAGGAGGCCCGTGCTCAGCAGTGGGACAGTATACAATAATGAGCAGATTTTTTTACATTTTTAGGGTTCCGTACCTCAAAAGGAAAAACGGAACCCTTATAGGATCACTTTGTTGTCCGTCCGTCTGTCAAGACCCTTTCTGTCAGGAACGCGTGGAGGTATTAAGCTGAAATTTATATCAAATACTCAGTCTGACAGATCCAGAGGACGATATAACTCTGGCAATACGTAGAAAACACGAGCTGCTCAAAAAGCTCAAACACTCTACACGACCGCTGCTCCGTCCTCGCCGTCGAGGACCTCGCCGCGTCCCCCGTCCTCCCGACCCTTCTGATAATTCCGGCCCGGGCGCCGATGTAATCATGTTAGATAGTTAGGTCGTTTTTCGCACCTTTCGCGTTTCCATAATCGTTGATGTCCCCAAAACATCTTCTCTCAGTGGCCGTCCTGAGCCGAGGCCGTGACCCTTTAGAGGGTCGCCCTCAGCATGGTCACTTAAGGGCTCGCAGTGCCTAAAGCACTCACCCGCAAGACCGGTGTGTTTGTATAAGCCGGCCCTGCCAGGCTAACAAACGTAAACCAGAATCAAAAAAAAAAAAAAATACTCAGGTCTACTGTCCTTTAGAGCTGTAAGAGAAAATCAAACTTCTAAGTCATCGCAATCAAAAGATATAGCCGTTTATGTCGCAAATTTTCGCAACTCACAACGGCTAAAGGGTACTTCCAGTCGACCTAGGATCTTGAAACTTGGCAAGAAGCAAGGTTTTATAGCACATATAAAGGAAAAATTCCAAAAACCTTAAATTTTTAGGCCTATCTGTTTAATTTATGCTCCTCCAGCTTTCCCTATTGTAATGTTATGGATTTCATTTTGCAATAAAAATACCATGACTATGACTCGATTGTATCGATGAGTGAACTTTTACCTACAGGTTTGTACGGAACCCTCGTTGCGCGAGTCCGACCCGCACTTGGCTGTTTTTTATTCTCATTTTTTAATTAAGGCTCATTTTTCTCCATTACCGTCGATATTTTAAGTGTCAGTCATGTTTAATATACCCATTGACCTTAGTCACGTCCATGAATATTTAAGTCTATATAATATACCTTCTGTGGTTAGAAGAACATGTGCGTGAATATCTATTAGTATAATATTATCTACCTTTCATATCGCAGGTCTGAGACATGCCAGCGACATACTGCGTAAATATGTAAGTTTTTTTTTTATTTATTTAACGAAACAATACGACTGGATAATTGAGTATGAAATCATTAAAAACATTGAAACTAATTATAAAAATTTTAATTAGTTAATAAATATTAATAAGTAATAATAAAAAGGGGCATTGAATTTAATTAAATGTTACGATACAATACTTGTTAATTTAAAACACCTGTTCTAACACAGTATTTACGAAAGATTTTTATTTATTTATTTCACACAACTTTTGAAATACACAAGACAGCCATCACGCCTCTACACCCGGAAAGATTAAGGTGCAACCAAGTCACCGCATTTTTTCTATGTCTGTACTCTGTGCGATTCGTCCCATGATGTGATAGGCGGTGAACCTAATTACAACAGATTTTCTGCATTAGAATTGGAATAGAAATAGTAAAGAATGTACGCCAGGAAAGTTTTTACTTTGCCGATTTAATAAGTCTGCAAGAATGTCCACCGAGCGAGGCATTCACTAGGCTAAATTAGGTCAATAAGCCTTCCTAGCGAGTTAGGTCACGAATCATGTGTCGTTTAGTGTAATTGTCAGGGTATTTTGTGTCTAGTGCAGTTGGAATAGGACTGATACGGCAATAAATATAGCTTTGTGTGGACAATGTTAAACGTTTTAATTGAACCTATTTGTTGACCGACTTTAAAAAAGTACGAGGTTCTCAATTCGACTGTATTTTTTATATCATTACATAAAGTAGTAACACCCTGATGAATTATTAATGATGGCAAAGTATATTGCGAAAAGGTCTTTTACTGACATGTATATTGGTCAGCGTACAATATAAATTTACATGAAATATTGACAAACTTTATCGACATTATGTTTTGAATACGTCGAATATAATTTACTTAATTCTTTTTTTTCACAAAACATACTAAGAAGAATACGAAATATGTTTTACATCTCACACTTGAAATACAAAGAAAACCATTTTAATTTGTGAATAGATTTCAGGAAATACACGATTCGTATAAATATATCGAGCGCAGTTCCGACCGCTTTTTGTTTTCGCAAATATATCTATGAAAATTAAAATAGGCTCGCCACAAAATGTTCCTGGCATAGAGACAAAGGGAAGTTTCATAGTTGTCCAAGGCTGTTGGACCGACGCAACCGCAACAAAGCCAAAATTAGTCTGTGAAACGAAGCGCACGCCGTTCTTTGAGAATTTCCTTTAAAGATGTGAGCTTGGAGCTAGCGGAGGGCGATGCTGTCGGATCTATGATATTTTCTTACATAATGACTTTTACAAAAAGCTGGTGACATTTAGTAGCTGACAAAATAGCGAGCACCGTACACGTGATGCAAAACCCGCTATATTGTCCCTTGGCAGTGTCTGTTCCGGGATCACACGGTTGATGCGCGGTTCCAAACAGGCCTCATAAATGAAATGACAAGCAATCATCTCTCATCAGTCGACTTACTCTGGACCTAACTCTACTAACTGTGAGGTAACAGGGAGGTAACTTTGCGGTGCTCGTATAAAAAAAAATATATACAGATGACATTTTTCTAGCTCTGTTACGTATCATATAAGAGGCCGGGACTACGTTATATAGATATTGATTTTAAAAAAGATCACGACTTATTAACTTACATATTTTTAAAAATAAATCACCAACTAAACGATCGATACTGATGATCAACTGCTTTGGTCTATCAAACGCTGTGTTTAATACCCTTACAAAGACATTTTTATTCACATCCATATCCACATTTACACTGGCCACTATGTTCTTCAAACCGGAACATAACAGTGACTACACACTGCTGTTTGGCAGCAGAATTGGAAATTGCGGTGGTACGTACCCAGACGAATTCTCCACCACGAGTACACATTTGCTCCTCGATACTGGAGCATGTTATAAGCATAGCTCCTAACCAGTCGGCACGGCTGACCTATTTTTTGAATATCCGTTGGTATTTTAATCAATTTTCTGTTGATATAGAAGACAGCTTAAAGGGTGAAATAGTCTCCGACCGATTCTTAGTAATTATCCGAGTTTTCTTCTGACATTCGACGGCGTGTCGGATCATTGGTTTTAATTTTAAGCTCCGTTTCAACTGTTTGAAGAAATTAAATCGGTTTACGACAGTTGATTTTAAATTGGCTATTAATGAGAGCCTTAGTTATATTGCGATAGTCCGGCATGGATTCCGATTGGGCGTGAGGTATCTTTACGATTATTTATTTATTTATATACAGTAGATGTATACGAGTGGAATTAATGCCTGAAGCATATTCTAATAGTCAATCTTTGGGCGATGCAGCGATGAGACAATATGGGTGTAAGTATATGAAACATAAATGAGACAATACATATATGTATTATACAGCAATTTAGTTAATTAATTTAATTGCCGCTAATTGTAATTTGTTTCGGTGACACCATCTTGATTTCTTTAAAGAATATCGACAAGAGGGTCTTTCGATAGTCGCCAGAATTATGACGGCTTCGTGTAAATTATAATAGTAATAATACTGGCCCTATCAAATACTGTCTCACTGCTGGGTACGGGCCTCCTTTACTGATATTACTCTGGCCTCTTTTACGCCGGAATAATGCGGGTTCGCAGTGTTCAAATGCCTTGTAAATTCTTATGGAGAATTATCAGGTATGTAGGTTTGCTCACATTAAAATCACCGTTTAAGCTAATACAAAAGTATAGTTAGGATATTCATTCATAATTGGCATGCGCCCAATCTTCCTGTTCCAACAGAATGGCAAAATTAATAGAATCTTCAACACTTTTCGACGCCTTAAAGTATTTTAATTCGTGGTTTTCCTAATCTGTCATAACTCGGGTAAATGTTTCACGGAAAATGTTCCTCTACTTTGAGGAAGTCGTTAAGGCTGTTTAATTAAATTTCTATTTAATTACAACCTGTTTGTAATTTTTTGCGTTTGTCAACATAAATAGCGTCCAAACCTCGATCGCTTTATTCGATCCATCTCAAAAATCGACGAATCAGAACAAAGTTGATTTGACACGCTTACAAATGCGTTATTTTGATTGGTTCATTCTCGGAATCGGTTTGAAGATTGAGATCTTTATTGAAAACGGCTGTAGATCACGTAAAGAATTAATGTTTTAAGATGACAAATATATTATAATTTGGTGAAAAGATATTTTATTTATTCAAAGATTATCGAGCTGAGCAGCTCGCTCGTATGAAAGTAAGCGCCATATTAGTTCACAATGAATGAATCCTCCTAGCCGAATGTCAGCCACAGCGGACAATCAACATAATAAACTTAGACCATCCAGGTACGCAGGAGATATTATAGTGTACAAATGTGTGCGCAATACACAGGTGTACCTACTCTATGTTCCTTCACTTTCATAGTACGTTAAGACGGCAAACTGATATGAACGGAGAGAGGTCAGGCGCAGGACCAGTAGGGCGCAGCCTTAGATCCTTTCCGAGGCACCGGGGTGTCTCACCACCAACTTCCCAACTTCGAGCTGCGACTAAGTCATTTTAATATGGAAAAAGCCAGTCGCATTTATTTTTGACCTGACCCGGGATTCTAACCCAGGTCCTCAGCTTGGTAGTCGTACTCATACCGCGTACACATAACAACCATGGAACCGAGGCAGTCATGCATCATGATCGAATCTAAATATAAAATACCGACGAGTTACGATACAATCTTTATAATTATTATAAAGCAAAGCCCTTCACCGCATCTGTCCGTCTGAACACGTTAAACTCAAAAACTACCTAGCTGATTGAGATCAAATTTGGTACGGAGATAATTTGAGACCCTGGGAAGGACGTGGGCTACTTTTCCCAAGAAAATATTTAGCGGGTCTTTTATCCCGAAAAATATTGTACGTGAGCAAAGCCG